>NC_057778.1:5862271-5973146 GCF_014825855.1 Bombus pyrosoma | reverse complement strand
ATTTTAAATGATTCAACAACCCTTATCAATACAGAACCGGAAGAGGAACCGGCAACAAAAGTAATTTCAGACGAATCACCAGTTGGAATTCCTTCTAATGAAAATTCTGCATTACCTGTTACTAAAACTCAAAATATTAACACTGAGCCAACAATTTTAACTGATTCAACAACCCTTATTAATACGGAACCGGAAGAGGGACCAGCAAAAGGAGTGGTTCTAAATGAATCGCCGGTTGTAATTCCAACTACTGAAAATTCTCAATTACCGAGTACTGAAATTGAAAATATTAACACTGAACCAACACTTCTATCTGATCCAGCAACCCTTATCAATACAGAACCTCAAGAGGAACCGGCAACAAAAGTAATTTCAGACGAATCACCAGTTGGAATTCCTTCTAATGAAAATTCTGCATTACCTGTTACTGAAACTCAAAATATTAACACTCAGCCAACAATTTTAAATGATTCAACAACCCTTATCAATACAGAACCGGAAGAGGCACCGGCAACAAAAGTAATTTCAGACGAATCACCAGTTGGAATTCCTTCTAATGAAAATTCTGCATTACCTGTTACTGAAACTCAAAATATTAACACTGAGCCAACAATTTTAACTGATTCAACAACCCTTATTAATACGGAACCAGAAGAGGATCCAGCAAAAGAAGTAGTTCTAAATGAATCACCGGTTGAAATTCCAACTACTGAAAATTCTCAATTACCGATTACTGAAATTGAAAATATTAACACTGAACCAACACTTCTATCTGATCCAGCAACTCTTATCAATACAGAACCGCAAGAGGAATCGGCAACAAACGTAATTTCAGACGAATCACCACTTGGAATTCCTTCTAATGAAAATTCTGCATTACCTGTTACTGAAACTGAAAATATTAACACTGAGCCAACAATTTTAACTGATTCAACAACCCTTATCAATACAGAACCGCAAGAGGAATCGGCAACAAACGTAATTTCAGACGAATCACCACTTGGAATTCCTTCTAATGAAAATTCTGCATTACCTGTTACTGAAACTGAAAATATTAACACTGAGCCAACAATTTTAACTGATTCAACAACCCTTATCAATACAGAACCGGAAGAGGAACCGGCAACAAAAGTAATTTCAGACGAATCACCACTTGGAATTCCTTCTAATGAAAATTCTGCATTACCTGTTACTGAAACTCAAAATATTAACACTGAGCCAACAATTTTAAATGATCCAGCAACCCTTATCAATACAGAACCTCAAGAGGAACCGGCAACAAAAGTAATTTCAGACGAATCACCACTTAGAATTCCTTCTAATGAAAATTCTGCATTACCTGTTACTGAAACTGAAAATATTAACACTGAGCCAACAATTTTAAATGATTCAACAACCCTTATCAATACAGAACCGGAAGAGGATCCAGCAAAAGAAGTAGTTCTAAATGAATCACCGGTTGTAATTCCAACTACTGAAAATTCTCAATTACCGATTACTGAAATTGAAAATATTAACACTGAACCAACACTTCTATCTGATCCAGCAACCCTTATCAATACAGAACCGCAAGAGGAACCGGCAACAAAAGTAATTTCAGACGAATCACCGGTTGAAATTCCTACTACTGAAAATCCTGAATTACCGATTCCTGAAATTGAAAATATTAACACTGAACCAACAGTTTTATCTGATTCAACAACTCTTATTGATACAGAACCGAATGAAGTAACAGAAGTAATTTTAGACAAATCACCCGTTGGAACTTCTGTTACTGAAAATCCTAGTTTAGAGAAAGAATATAGTAATATATTAACCAATTCGATAGCTCCTGAAACTACAAAACCACAAGAACAACCAATTACGTATATAATTCCAACTGAATCATTCTCGAAAACAGAAGGTCCGAAGGAACCTATTCTGGAAGTTGAACGTACTGTAACAGAAGAGTTTACTAAAGTGCCAACTATTGGAACTGAAACTATTGATACTACTTCAGCTATCTTACCTGATGCTCTAATATCTAATATGACGGTACCTAGGGAAACAAATACAGGAACGGATGAAAATGAACTATTGTTAGAAAGAAGTAGGTCAGAAGAATTCATTTTACATGATCCATCTACTACACCTGTCCTTAATGGTATAATTACAGCTTCAAAGGAAGATCCAGAACATAATAATAAAGGAAGTGATGAACAGATACCCATTGAATATGGATCCGGTGAATCATCAAATTACGATTTAAATAGAATGATAACCACTGATCCAACAAGCTTAATCAGCACAAATGGAGAATCTGTATTACAAAATGATAGTGGAACACCTGAAATTAATACTGAAGGAACATTTTTAAATGTAATAACCGAAAAGCCTGATTCTAGAGCAATGGAAAAACATTCGAAATCATCTCATAAACATTCTCAGATTATAGATAAGGACGCGTGTAATAATATTGCACAGAAAGAATCAGCAACTACACCGAAAGATATACACATGCCGTCAGCGATATCCTATATCATTGATAAGATTAAGCAATGCTTGACAAAAATTTTAAATATGTTACATCACTAAGGATTACATAAAATATATTAGTGAATTTTTATTTAAAAAATTGCATTGATATATTAAATTAAAAATATAAATATAATAATATAAAATATAAATAATATGGCAGGTATAAAGATGAAGATAAAAAATTATAAATATTTGAAAATATAAATTATATATATTTAAGCGTGTATGTATATATTAGAATCGGAGGTAGTTCATACAACGTTCTCAAATATTATTCCTATTATTCCAAAATAAATATTTCAGAAATTGTATTATGATTTAGAGTTTCATTAATATTATGCATTAACTTTGTCTTGTTCGTTTACTAAAGTGTAATATAAGCCTTTCTTTTTAATTAATTCTGTATGTGTACCCATCTGAAAATAAGATGTGAAAATAAATATATTAATTTAATTCGATGTCATGTCTGGAATTTTGTATTGGAATGCGTACTTCCGTGATTACTCCTCGCTGCAATACAACAATAATGTCAGCATTTTTAATCGTGCTTAATCTGTGAGCGATTACTACGACTGTTCTTCCTTGAGTAACATTGTCTAGCGCATTCTGTACGATTCGTTCACTTTCATAATCTAACGCACTAAAGGTTATTGTATAAAAGTACAACAATCAGTTCAAATATATAGAGTTATTACAATAACTGTTGTCTATGATTCTTACCTTGTAGCTTCGTCTAAGATTAAAATGGAAGGTCTTTTTAATAAAGCTCTTGCGATTGCAATACGTTGCTTTTGTCCACCGGAAAGTTGCGCTCCCCTTTCTCCTACTTGCGTATCATACTTACTCGGAAAATTCATAATAAATTCATGAGCATTTGCTTCTTTAGCAGCTTCAATGACCTAAGAATATTTAATGATAATTTTTCTGCACAAGTATAACTTTAATAAACCTCCAATTTTAACAGTATTTACATCTTCATCCGTAGCATTCGGTTTTCCGTATCGTATATTTTCCATAATACTAGTGGCAAATAAAGTAGGTTCTTGATTTATATACCCTAAAACGTTACCTCGGAGGTAACTAGCATTGAGCGATCTTAAGTCTTTACCATCAATTGTAATTGAGCCATTATTAATGTCATAAAATCTGAAATGTTTTATATTATTTTATATTATTAGTATTTTATATTTGGTAGACTAATTGGTGATCAAATTTTATATGAAAGAATTTTTGAATCTAAGATAATCAAAGTACCTTTCTAACAAGGCAGCTATCGTTGATTTTCCATTGCCACTAGAACCAACGATGGCTACTGTTTTCCCAGCAGGAATATGTAGGTTAAAATTCTTTAAAATAATGTGATCTTGACGAGTAGGATAGCTAAATTCCACGTCTTTAAACGTGATATTTCCTGCTAAGGATTGGTCTGTAATAACTTCTCCACTAGTCATTTGATGTGATGGTGGCATTTCTAGATACTGTAATAAGGGATTGGATTACAATAAATATATAAAAATATAATAAAAAATATAATAAAAATATATAAAATATAATAAAAAATACTTTTCATTGTATTGATATAAAACAAAATTGCATATATACCTCAAAAACTCTAGCACCAGCACTAACACCTCTAACATATGATCCAAATAACAATGATAATTGAGATAAAGATTTTTGTATAGTTTGTGTGGCCATTAAAAACGCCATTAAATCTCCTGGAGATAATTGCCCAGTAGACATTAAATGTCCACCGAAATATAAAGTACAAAGTAAGATACCATTGAGAAATAGATTTGTCCCCCCTTGGAACAAAGCAATTCCCAAACCTAATTTTTCATATAATGCAGCTCCTAATGTAGTTTCTTTGCAGAACATTTCTATCTCTTTTTCTTCGGCTGAAAATGCTTTCACCTATAAAAATAATATGCTATAAATTATTTAAAATAATTTATCATTATCATACATGATATTACCGTTCTAATATTCTGTATGGCTTCCTCACAAACATCTGCAGATTTAGCAAGTTGATTCTGTGCCTCTATAGATAATTTCCTTAAACCTCTCCCAAGCAATGTACCAATAAGAATTATGGTAGGCAAAGATAACACTATAGCTGCAGTCAATTGTGGTGAAATTCCTATTACAGAAACTATACACCCAATAATTTGCGTGGTACTTCTTAAGCCTTGTGATATACATATTTTAAAGGTACTTTTAAAGTCCTGAATATCACTGGTCAATCGACTTACTATTTCACCACTACGATTCTTATCAAAGAAAGTGATGTCTTGCATTATAATTGATTTAAATACATCTTTCTTTAAATTCATAGCTATTCTTTCTCCCACGTGTGAAAGCATATAAATATATACAAAGGTAAAAAATGCCTAAAAGTAAGAGATTTCCTATAATTTCTCAATTTAAATTATTTTATAAATAGTATAAAAGATATACTTTTTTCCAGATAAACATTTACATACTTGTGCAACATACATACGTGCTAATGCAAGTGCAGGTTCTGTCAATTGTAATAGCACAGTTTTCAAGCTATCTTCTCCTTTGGTTTGACAAATTTTTGTTAATATGTTTATAACATTTCCTACATGTTGTGGTATCCAAATATTTAATACAGCAACAACCATTGCACTCTAAAAGTTAAAGTTAACAATTACATAAGTATACAGAAATATAAAATCCACATATACATACGTATTGTACATAAATACTTACTGACAAAGCTATCAATAATTGCCAAAAATATGGATACAAATATTCTAAAAACTTTCTCCATTTCAAAGTCAATTCTTTATTATCTTTTGTAATATTTTCCGAAATTTTAAGCGTTTTGCCTTCAACAGCAGAAGTATGACACTTTATCATGCATGTTAATACAATACTACCTAAACCACCTGAACCAAACTTTAAAATCGTTGAGAAATTTTTTAATTCACTATTGTTATTTTTTACACTCTCTTTGATACCACTGTTAAATTTTCGTTTTGCTAGATTAAAAGGTTTGTCCTTTTGTTTCGATAGAAATAATAACAAGGAACCCCTGTAACAAAAATATTTATAATGATTGAATACAAATTTAAGATTATTACAATTTATTGTATGAAAAATTTATTACAAAACATGGATGATACCTTGAACATTTTGAATAATTAATATGTTTAAATAACACAGTCCTCAGTATAGACATTTTCGTAAAATATTATTTTATTCGTTATTTAATTCCATAAAGTATACTAGTATTCGAATTATTTTTTATGATATACTTGTCATGTCTCAATTTGTATGAAGCAATAAAAGAATACTCCTCATTTATTTTTTATTTTTAGGAACATGATGACTAGTCTAATACCAGCTATTACCTAATGAATTAATAAACGACATTCAATAAGGTTAGAGGAATTCATAATACCAAAGATAATTAATACTGTGCCAAGGGGAGCGCCATATTTAAAGCACTTGCAGCAATTTTGTTTCCCAAATTTGTCACTAGATAGCGCTTACTGTACTGTTAATTTTGATAGCCTCTCTACAACTTGTTCGTGATGGAACACATGGTAAAAATCGAGTGAAAATAGCGGATAAAATCTGATAGAACATAGAATGATGCTGAAGTAACAGTGATGTATTAAATCAAAAGTTAGAATTGTATGCTATGTTTCAAATTCATTTGCAGTAGAATTCTTTTGATGAAAATTCTTTTAATAAATTCTAAATCTTATATTCAATATAATGACAAACATAATAAATAACATAATAATGAACATAATAAAATGTGTTTAATGTAGACTATAAGAGGAATTTAATTTTGTAAAAAGATTTTGAATATGGCTACCGTGATTTACGCGCCAAGTCTTTCAGTTAGTTTGTTCGTAACCTATAAGTTAATTTATAGGTTTAATTTATATACAACTTAAAAACGCGAAAGAAAGATATTTTTTGAAATATTGAAAATACTTTAGCGAAATGCTGTTTTATATTTTATTTGTATTTTGCCAAATACCTTTTTTTGTTTTGAAATCGTAATTCAAAATGGCGCTTATATTTGATTTTTCTACAGATGAATTGCACCTAAATACATAAAAAAGGAAATATTTCGATTAAGGTTTAATAACAATATTGCAATTAAGTTGGAGATAAATTAATTTATAGCAGTAATTCTTCAACGATAACATTTATATTTACGCATTCTAAGCAAATCAAATAGATATTGGTGGATATTAATTTATCCATCCACCGAAACAATAATTCTTCAATATAATACTATACTCTATCGAGAGCTAACGATTTGAATATTTATTGAGGCAACAGCAGAATATTACATTGTAATTTCCAATAACAATTTCATGGTAATACTATTTATATAGTATATTTACATTGTACTGAATAACATGTACATACATATATAAATCCAAAAACTGAACTCGTTATTTGCAATAAAAAAGGTGGTCATTACTAGCAAAAAAGTGTTAATGCTTTGAAAATTAACTTTTTAATTAAAAAAAAACAAATAGAATTATCAGTATTTAATAGCTTTATTAGGAATAGTAGAAGAACTGGCTACTTTTGACCAGAATTTATTGTGCAAGCATAATATATACTATTTGTTTCTCTCTCCTTTTTTCAAAAATTCAAATTATCAAAACAAGTCAACAGTAACTGCAACCACATCTGGTCCAAACAAGAAATAAATGTCCTGATTATGAAAAAGAAATTACCAGGAGGCCTTAAAGCACTGTTACTTGGCAAGTTTAATGGCGAAATTAAGGTAGAAGCTAATTGATAGACCTAATTCAAATCCATAGTTACGAATAGGATATTCGTTATTCGTTAAAAAAAGGAAGTTGCTGATCACAAAAGAAGGAAAATTGCATGGAGATTTTAAAGTATCGATATTTAACAAGTTTAAGAGGAATGGTAGAACAGCAACCAGTCTGTACAGTGCACGGAGGTCTCGTGTCATTGCCAGACTCGCTGAACACTCGAGCAAGTACTTAATACTACCCTCTGCGGTGTATTCAAGGCGGGAGCGAGCATTTCAGAGTGAATGTAATAGCCGCACAGGCAATTAAACGTGGCAAATACATAAATACACGTTATTAACTTTGCGTACAAAGAGGCTGCTGGGACGATTAGGCCTTTCGAGGCTCAACTGTTCACCCTAAATCTCGTCCTTCTTCTCTGGTTCGCCTCCTCCTCATCCAACGCTCGCAACGAGTCGCAATTTCAGAGCTTTTTCATGGGGCCGATGCATTACCATACTGATCAAAGCTGCTGCTTCCTGCATAACGCACAGAGAACAACGGCTCCCCGTTATCCGTTAGAAAAACCGTGTGTCTTCGGTGAGATAAGTCGAAGAGTGGCTCGTTATGTTCATGGATGTGCGGCCCAAGTACGCTTTTGATTTTCGTAGGCGCAGAGTTCTTCTACTCTAGATTCTTCAACGTTTTAAACGGTCGTATAATTTTCTGCCGGTGCCTCTGCCGTTTTTTAGTATCGTCCAAGGGCGAAATAGTTTATCTTCTTTTTGATAAAAGAGCGAGGAGAAATATATACTTTAATCTCTATTATTGCAATCTTATTTAGATGTGAATACATAAGTTTATGGAGAATTTCTAGAGAATAGTACGGAATTAATATGGATGAAATAAGATTTTTGGAAAGTGCATGTAAGTATAAGTATATTAAAGTATATATTAAAGTAAGCATATTAAAGTATGCTAAATTATATAATCATGAGTCCGAGCATCCCGTTAAATGTAATACCAGAAGAAATACAAAGGTTTGACCAAACGTAGGAAATGACAGGAATATTTTACTATTTATTAAATATCTGAATCTCTTGATAAACAATGAGCTAAAGTAGGGTTACTACGCTTGACCTTAATTTCTATGTATAAGATCGATTATAATTAAATTTAATTATAATTTTATATAACATTCATTATATTATAGGAACAGTGAAAAATTAATCTTGTATGATGAGAGTCTTGTTTGCTAAGAGAAAAATTAAATCAATTCATGGATATGTAATTTGCAAGCTGCGATTCATAAAAAAGAGAGCACAATCGAGCGGAACGCGTCGAACAAACAAATATTCCGAGGCTCCGCTCATAAAAGCCTCGATTCCACCGGGGTTGCTATTCCATCTTTAACAAATCGAAACTTGTGAGAGGCGAGCAGAGCGTGGGTGGTCGGTGGCGCGTTAAAACACTTTCTTCGACAAAAGCCATCGAGGCTCGAGGTCAGCCTCTTAACCCAGATTCTGAGTCGGAAGGCGAGAAGACAGAAGCTCTCGGTTACACACGATCAACGCGCTCAATTCAAGGGAGTCCCTTAACCTCTTCGTCTTCGGAAACATCCGCCTGCAACTCTTCGTTCCAATGCGACCACCGCAAAAAGAGAAGACGAGGTAGAAACAAAAGAAAGAAACATAAAGCAAGAAGGAAAGGAAGACAAAAAAGGTAAAAAGAAAGGGAAAAATTTCAGTATAAGCGTAATAACTACGGCGCGCGATACAGCGACGGTAAAAGAATGGTCCAAATGAAGCCTCCTAAATTTCAACACCCTCTTTGCCAGACCGACCAGAGCTCCACAACGCCATTCTCCGGCTCTCTTCCTCCGCCTTCGACTTCCCTTTGTCCGCTCTCTCGTTTTTTCCCCCGCTCCCTTTAGCCCTCGCCCCGTTTTCTCGATACTCTCCCGGTATATCCAGCCTGTTCCTTTTCTTCCTCGGTCCTTTCGGCGGTCTCTGTCGGCGAGCCGATGCCCTCGCAATCAGCCGGCAAAGTGGAGTCGCGCGCGCGACGACGGCGTCGGCGGTGGCGGCGGTGGTAGCAAGCGGTAGCGGCGGCTGTGTGGCGGTGGCGTATCCGTGAAACACGCGGTGCAAGTGCCGGGGTGGCGATGACGCAAAGTCAGCGTGGGCCAATGGACTGGCTGCTGTACGGGAGGTGTTCGGTGGGCCACGATTGGGCGTGGCTCGAGCAGAGGGTGCGTCAGGGGTGCCACCGCCGACGTGGCTGCGTGGGGGAATGCCAAAGTGTGCCCCGGGGTGTAATATCATACCGCTAGGTGGATAAATAGACGCACGAAACTAGTAGGGACGAGTGGGGAACGAGTAACGAACGGAACAGCAGCGAGGATGAGACGAGGAAGGAGAGGAGGGACGACTGGTGAAACTGGGGTGGGTCGCGGGGTTGGAGGAGAGTGAGAGAGTCTTTCTCTCTCTCTCTATCTCTCTCTCTCTCTCAAAGAGAGAGAGGGACCTGGCTAAAAGAGTAACCAGAGGATGACGGACACGCGAGAGAGGCAGCGCGTGGAGGAAGAGAGGAGGAGGGTGGTAGAAAGGGCGAGAAAGAGAGAGGAGGAAATGAGGAAAGGGTCGTGCACCGAGCGAGGGTTACTCAAGGGGGTTAGACGGAAAGACGGAGAGGCGAGACAAAGCGTGTTGGAACAGGACGAGGGATCGGTTGCCAGAGGTAGAGTAGGGGAAATTGGGTGGCTACGCGATCCGAGCGAGACTAGACTAGAACAAATAGTGGTTGTAGCCATCCTCAGCTTCTGAGGTATTTTCCACTCGTGCGAGTTGCACGCATTCGAACGCCGGCCCAGGCTTGCTCACGGCGAACCGTGGAACCGTTTGTATGCACAGGCCGTGTCGTGGCTTTCGTCGAAGGATCGACGGTGGTGGCGGCAGCCGGTGATGCTTAGTGGTGGTGGCGTTGCCGCTGGAAAATGCCCAACTCGCCCCCGTGTTTCACGGCGATACACCATCCGCACACGACCGACATGTCGAAAAATTGTTGCGGATAAACTGTTTGGTATTGTAAAACACTCGTTACCGGAAGGAACTTGGCGAGTCTTGTTAAGTCACCAGAGAAATATAATAAGATTGTTTACGTTTAAGCGGCGAGGATGGAGAAATGGTATTCTTGGTTTTTATGGAGTATCGTTTTCGGCCTTTTAGCTCGTATTTTTACGATTATCGAAGTTCGATAGAATTCGGTAGGAAATGGTAGTAGAAATGCAGAAATATGGATGCAGATAGATTATTTTTGCGTTATTCGATCAAACATCTTAATTCCTCAAAAGCTTTCACTTCTTTCATGGTATCCGGTCGCTTTTATCATCCAATTAATTCAATTTAAACCTGTCGTTTTCCTCGGATTTGTATGGCTCAAAATGGACATTATATTTCAATAGATATTCTTAAAATATAAAGAGTCTTTAAAATATTTTGTTTTAGTATCTGACATAATTTTACTGTCCTCCTTATATTCCACGCTTTTTACGAATAAAATATTCCAGAAGAAGAAGATATCCGAAGAGATATAATACAAACGTGAAGGAGAATAGGAATAAAATTATTGAATGTGCACGAATGTTATGTTCTCAAAGAACGAAAACTAAAAAGGAAGACTATAAACTCGATATGAAGAAGAAAACAAAAACGATGTAGAATGGTCATCGATCGTGAAACCTACAACCAATCTGGAGTCATCGTCGTCGAAGGCTTGCTTACCATCCTGTCCGTATCGTCTCGCATGCGATTTTGTAGAATGCTGAGCACAGTGTGTAGCGAAACAGGATGTTGTCAGCTGAAATTAAATTTTCCCCGTAGAGCCGGCGGGTCGCTCGGCAACCCGATATTGTGGGCGTTAAGCTACGTACACAAGCGACGACAGACGCAGACAATGTCGCCGTAGAATGGTTCGTCGGTGTTCACTTTGCCCGGTTTCGCAAATCGCCTTATTCTGCGACAGGAAAGATGATAATTTGGTTGTTGCGCGTTCTTCGCGCGCTGCTGTTAAATATCCCGCCATTTTGCTTCAGAACGCGTTAGAAATATTATTTTCCAGCTACCCAGTTCTGTATTGTCCCTAGCCATGTGAATAATTGCGATGGACCTGTTTACAGGGTGTCTGGATTTTATTCGATGAAACGAGGGTGTGATGACGATGGAAATCGAGGTATGGTGGTTGTAGAAGCTGGAATATTTTTCGATCGGTAAGTCGAATCAACGAACATATATTTATTTATATTTTCCTGTGTATATATTTGTGATTATGCATCTTCTTTTTATACATCACGCTTTGTGATTATTTCTAATATACATATAACTGGTTATTATTATTTGACGTAACTAATCGATGGACTATTTCTTAAGTAATTTAAATGAAAGACACGTACAATTTTTAAGCAATAATATGACCAAAGGAAGTGTCGATTGTTTCAATAAGGAAACCTAAATTACTCTTTATGGCGCAAGTGAAATAAAGTATAAAAGACGCACCGTTGCAATACTGCATTTATAATATATATTTTTAAGGATACTTCGATAGTACCAGCTAAAATTTTATAATGTTGTACTGTTTAATGACGATAGTGGTGTATAAAGAATATTAGGAAATACGACTTCAAGTATATTAATATTAGAAATTAGAGCAGTTATTAAGAGAGAAAAAGTGGATACCAAAAGTTTCCACCGACAGCATCCTTATATTTTTAACAGCGAAATAACCACAGGGGAAAAGAGAATGGAAAATCGAAGATTCGCCATAAATACGACGGATTTAAATTTGAACGTTCAAACACAAGACGCTCGAATACTATCTTCTTTCTCGTTCTATCCAAACTTCCCTTAAAATAATACGATATTATGGCAGGTACATTGACGAACTTGCCTCAAGTTGGCGAAACAATCGCGTAATTGTAAAAACAAGTGCAGCAACGGTACAATAAGGGTACTTTGCTTCACCGGGAGGATGATCCCCGTTCAAGGTGAATCGTTTCCCCCCACGCGAACAATATAATACGATGTAATTAAGTTTAATATCGGAGAAGCTTAAATACGCAATTAACGTAATGTAACGAGAAAGTTTGGTGGGCGTGTGTACACGCGACCAGCCGGGGCTGTATCGTAATTTCAAGCGAGTCAACGTTGTCTTCTTCATCTCCCAGTGTTTTTCGCGTCCTTTGCTTGGTGCTCCTTTGTCCCTTCTTTCAACAGTTCTTCCATCCCTCACCCCCTATCCCCCGTTCCAAGCCCTGGTCCGTGATACAATCAACTTCAAGGGTGTAGAAGAAACGAGGTAGCCATTTATCCGCTACCCCAAGAGCAACCAAGCAAGGGAAAGTCCAAGAAAACTGAGTGTTCCGCCATTGTCGTGACTTTTTATAGGAACAAGTTCCCGGGAACAGAACGGGATTTCGGTCTCTCCGGAATCGGATCAATATTTCTTTCCGAAGATTGTTTGGTCTAATTTGATTTTATTTAATCTGGCATGAATTTTGATTTACGATTGTTTTTCATAAGCGGAGATAGAAGGGATGTAGTGTCGTCGATTGTGAGGAAATTTAGTTCCTTCGAAGATTAAGCTTTATGGAAATCATTGTTTTCTTTTTTAATACACCGGCGAAGATAACTTTGGTTTTGTTATGAAACGCTCCAATTCTGTTTGATGAATTCTTTAAAACCAGTACGAAATAATTTCCAGTAATACGCGATAGATATCTTCTTCTTTAGTTCTATGGTAATAATAGTATATTATGACGAAAGGATTCTTACCTATCAAACCTTTTTAATCTTTTGTTCGTGTTTATTTATAGTCCCGAATCTTTACGGTCGTTGAGTGGCCATTTCAAGGGTTTTACATATTTGTTAATAGTTTATTTAACTGTTCACCTCTTGTCGTATTGCTTTCGTCATAAATATATCGATCTGCGAAATTCAAAGTAATATATTTTAATCAATTTATTCAATTATAATTCACAGCTATATGTATTAATTAACTTTATAAAATTTACGATTGATCTATCAAATAAACCAGAAATATAAAGTGAAATTATTATAATTTCTCTCTGTTAAATCTGCATACGTTCGTTACAAGGGAACCAGAAAAAATAATACTTCAAAAATCTACTTACAAAACTCTCACCAAATTATTTTTAACCCTTAATTCTTAATATCGTATTTACGCAACGATATATATTACAATTATTATCTAATTACAAATTGTAAGCAAAAAGCGTGTTTAATTCCAGCAAAATTAGCTTAAAGTTTTCGAATATTATGTCTTCTTTACAGAAACACCAGGAAACATATTTTTCTACTGTAAATTGGTAAAACAAATTTTTTTAAAAATCTGAAAAGATACGATCCTCGATGGATTGAAATTACAAAGTTCCAAATTCTCCCCAACTAGCGCGTATTATTACAATCGTGCCACCACCCACGGCACGCGAATATCATCGTTTTCCCACCTTGTGAACGCGACGACGGAACCCGATAATATTTTCTCGAAACGATTATTGCTTTCGCGCCCGGTCATCCCCAAATATTTAGCAAACAGAGTAGGCGCGCCACGTACACGGCACATATTATATTTTTCTCTCCATTCGTCGCATTATTTCAAGTTTGGTAGGCGCGTCATCATCGTTTGCGATGGCTTAACGGCTGACTTATGGCTTCTGGTCGGGAAAGTCACCGTCGAACGTACGATTTTCGCGGTTCTATCCAGCATACGACAGCCTTAACGACCCTCCTTCGATTCGACAAACACGCAGGGTCACGGCTATAAATTACGAGCGATATTAGTACGCGAAACCATTGGGTGGCACAGACGATTTATATCGCACGATTCCCTGTATCGACCCGGATTTAGTTAATACCACGACGATTTAGCGGCTCTCCACGCAATTAGAATTCTGATTCTTGCCGCCAGGAAGATAATATTTGGGATATAGGTTTATCGTGGGGTGGCCGGCTGAATGAATGTAAATAAAATTTTGGCAAATTCTATTCTTCCGTGTATGGTGATACGTAATTTTGGAACTCTGGTTTAATGTGCGCATTGCGAAATATTCGGCTAGAATGACACTTTTTAGGGATTTTTAAATACGCTCAAGCTGAAAATGTGGGCCGTTTTTCATGGAAACAAAGCGTAACAAATCTCGGCTTGCCTGTTGATGCGTGACGTCCTCGTGGATTTTGACGATACCTTTTTTTAAAATTTCGTACTTTTAATCCACTGTATAGCTTACTCTATTGTATGCATTTGAATCGTGAGTATCGGATTAAGTTTGGGTTATTTTTTATTTTTCGGATGCTGCGAGGCGATCGATCAGGAAGCCGCGATCATACAGAGAGCATTTGGCATTGGCAGAGATTGACATTTGGAGCATTGACATTGGCCTCTTGTTCTTGCGTTTACCACCCTGTATGATCGCGATCTTACGCGGATTTCTACAGATAAGATCCGTATCGGCTAACTGTTCATAAGGACGAGTTTTCGAAACGGCCCATTACCGTGAAAAATGATCTTCGGCTTTAGCGACCTGAAATACCCCGGCGAAGTCACATTCGAATGAAAAATTGCACAGTTCGGATACGATGCTTTATCTGATTTTGGCCTTTTATTAATTTGGATTTCTGCGTATTTTTTGGTGTTTGTTTAATTAACGGTTTATATTATTCCTCTTTGGGAAAAGAGGATATTTATTAGCACAAACTTGTGCATAGTACGATTTTGATGAAAATCTTGGCCATCTGTTATCTTCTAATACTATTATCTTCAATGAAAACTAAAATATTTTACTATGAATAATACGAATAATAAACTAAAATTCGGAAACAATTTTTAATACTTTACGAAAAGAATGAACTAACGATTAATAGATAAATACCAATTAGTCAAACAAGAAGATTCAGAATTAAGTAATAGGGGTAGATATACGTAAAAACGAGGGGAGACAAGCTCGTGCCCTGGAATATATTATGAAAAGTAATAAAGTGACTCTATATCCGGCTGGGTGACAGGTCCCTTTATGAACGAATGATAATCTGTTGCGGTAAATGCATCTGTTCTGTCGCAAGCAGGTGTTGCATTTTCGATTCGAATAAAGAAGACAGATTAAGGGTGCGAACGTTTTTGTTGGGTCACGTGCTGCAGTCAAAATAAATCTGTTCTTGTAATCGGATTTATGGGTTAGGTCTGAAAATCGATCAACTTCTCTCATACGTCGATTAACTTAAAAATATAGTATCACTACTTTGACCCTTCTGGTTAGGTTCATCATTTCGGTCTACGATACTCAAGACGAGAAAACCATTAGCTTCTGAATTGACTTTTCCGTTCTCCGCATTAGTTGATACGTGAAATTGTCTCAAACTTTTTATAAATATAATCAGGATTTTTTATAAAAATAATCAGGAGGTTCGAAGCGATTGCTTAGAAATTTAATATTGAACGGGAACTTTATAACATTTAAATAATTAGATAATTTTGGAATTTCGATGCATATTCAAACGTTCGCATGATTCAGGCATTTAGACATTTAAATATTCGAATATCTGAACATTCGAACATTCAAAAAATTATATATTTGAAAATTTTGTACATGCTTGAATACTTAATGTTCGAGTAATTTAATTTTTTTGAATACCTATGCTTGCGAGTGCCTATATCGAACCGTTTTTTCTATTGTTTTTTTTTTATTGTCACCTTCTCTATTTATGAATAGCATTTTTGATCGAAGATTTATTTTAAATTCGATTAAAAATTCAATTTTTATTCTAATCTCGATTTTACGAAATTTAGATATTTCAATGCTACAAATTTATAAATCTTGTACTCTTTATGATACTGTTTGTTATAATAGAAACGGTTAAATCTACAAAAGTCCAAAGATTATTCGAGAGAAATAAATTGTCCAAGCACGTATTAATTACATTATGTAACAAAATAAAATAAATAAATTTCAGAGATCCATCACAACTCTAATAATATTAAAGAGAAATTCATTATTGTTCATATGTTCAGCATTCAACGAAAATACCAAATTACACGATACTCGAGCTAATCCTACAATTTGGCTCGATTCCCCGAAATTATTCCATAAATGCGGCGGGGTCCAAATTGTTTCGAGCGACGCAGAAGATGCTTAAATCTTCTTTTGTTTACTAAATTTCTCGTACACCGGCTCGAAGCTAAAAGCAGCGCCGGTATTACCGGGCATTTTTCACGCTAATTAACCGATTTCTATTTCGTATGCTTGCGCGTATAATTGGGAAAGGGAATTAAAAAAAGAAAAAAGGAAAAAAGAAAAAGGGAGACACACATTTCCTCTTTTATTCCTGGCCAAAGTACATTGTGCTCCCGAAGCGTGCATGGTAAAAATATGTGGCGTGTACCTGTACGAAATTTCCTATTTTTTAGTCGAGATCGTTGTCGTCCTTTATTTCTTCTGTTCCTTTGTAAATTTTCGTGGAAAACAACGCCACGCGAATAGCTTGATTATGCGAATTAATTCGAAGGCAGATTGTGCGAGAAATAGATTATGTTTAAAGGTAAAGAATTATTAATTAATTAAAGTTGCATGTTTGACAATTTTGTACATACATAATTCAGGTAATTTGTAGATAATATCATATTAATGTCGAATCGTTTAATCGAGGAATGTTTTTAATATTTGGGCCCCTGAAAAATCGAATTGATCAACTGCATTTTTACATAGTGGGATCTATAAATACATAATTAGTATTCATTTAAAAAGAACAACGAATTTACTTTGAGGAATTTATTTATCACAGGCAGATAGTATAAATAATTGGAGATTGCAAACTGAATTTTAAAAAATAATACTTGTAATTATTACTTTTCTCTGTAGTTTAATTTATGGAGTCGATCAATATGGCTCCATTTTTTTATTACAAGTTTAATTTATATTATTACTTTTGATATGCTTAATTTCTTTCGTTATATTGTTTACATTTTCTAGAATTTTCTTAAATATAATTTATGTACCATATATAGTGATTTTTACGAATTATTGTTAATAATCTCGTACTTGTTGCAACATGAATGACAAATTAAAAAAAGAGGAGAAATGATAGAGGTGATAATCGTGGTAATTAAAAGATAAGATAGGAATGTATGTGGCGTAGAACGTAAAAAGTGAAGGAAAATGACTTTGAAGTTTTTAAAGCTCTTCCACCATTAAAACAATTATTGTTGCGATATTATAATATTCCTGGATATCGTACGGTTTCCCTAAATCAAATTTTTTTTCCTCAATCACTTCTTCGCCACTCTAAAACTGATGGAGATACATTACATCTTATAATCTTGTAATTTTATTGCATTTTTCAATATGTATAAATCAACGGATTAAGAATAAAAATAATAAATTATATAATGCTTCAAAAATGCAAATCCAAACCCAAAGATGCTAATATAGATAATATCAATGACACTAAAAAAAAAATCTATCTTTCATAATTCAACAACTAATAAATCATTCGCTCTGAGAATTGGTCGAACATCACAAACGCAGCAGATTACTACTATTTCCAAACAATTCTCCGTCACCATAATCCTCCTTACCATAATTACTCTACTACATCCACAATTCGCCACGCTATATACGATCAAGAATGTCCTTTAATACCATCTAATATCGCAACAATATCCAGAACAAATCCTCCATTTACCAATTCCATCACACTATTTCACATACCATTACCCGCCGTCATTTCAAAGCTTCTACGGCCACACAGCCAGCCAGCCATTCCACCGTCAAAAGCTAGTCTATCGAATATCAATAATTATAACATGTTGCAGCAACGGGTAATTCAATTAATTCAAACGGATGCCAGTCGATAAGAACGAACAAAGGGATAGGATATAATACGATACAGCGAAGCAAAGACACGTTATCAGTAATTTGCTCAACGAAAAGAAGATAGAGAGACACTGGTCCCTTTAATCGTAGGTTATTCAGGTGAACGGAACTTTATAAAAATGTTATGAGGAGTTTAATTAGACGACGTTTAATTACTCCGTCTACCATCGACAAAGACGTCGGGGAGAGGGCGGCAGGTTTGGGACGCAAAAGGGGATGGAGAAAGAGGAAGACAGAATGATAGACGCGGGAGGAGGGGATAGATGGGAGGAGGGGGGGACTAATTGCGAAGTTTTCCACTTCGATTTTCCGAGAGGCTGCATGCTGCCGCGCCATTTCTCGCTGTTGTTCGAATTAAACGCGATGCAGTTTTAAACTGAAAAGAGTGCCCCAAGCACATCAAGTATTTTCTAGCGAATTAAATGCGACAAGCGAGGAGCGAAAAGAAGCCAAACGGATCGATAAATGCATCGTTGCATGCTTCTGTTCTCGTTCGTCTTTTTCTCCATTTTCTCTTCACCGGCTTCCTTTTAATAGAGGAAAAGAGAGACACTGAGCTAGAGTATCGCGCAACTTGTTTCCACGTTCACCGAAACGCGTTCTCACCGTTTCCGATTACTTGGCTGTGAAAATATAGACTAGCCTTGTGCCGTGTGACTCTTCCGGTTCTTCCCAAAGTTAGCCCCTTTTTCTTTCTCGTGGAATTTCGAGGGTTGTTCGAGAATCAACGTGTTTCCAGTCATTTTTCGAGAGAGCGATAAATGGACACGGAGAAAGGGTTGTTGTTGGACGATACATGCCGGTGTCGTTCGAGGGAAATTTGACGGGAATTCCTCGGTTTTGGTGATATTGGCGTTGTTGGTGTAGATTTTGGGATTTCAGAGGCGAATTTGTAGTCTGAGGGAAATTTGATGAGAATTCCGGGTTAATGGAATTTTCTTTTAACGGAAATTTGGGTTTTTGGAATATTTGCTTATTTGCTGTTATATGGGCATGGGTAGATCCTGAAATTCCAAGCATGGATTTGTCGCTTAAAGGGGATTTGATGAGAATTTTTGACTAATGGATTTTGTTTTTTGGCGCAAATTTGAACATTTGAAATTTTTTGGTGCGATTAACACGGTATCATAGTATCTTCAGTGTCCATCTTCAAATGTGTAGTTCTCATTCTTATTTTATTGACTCTAGACCTTCGTAGATACTCATTTTATTAGTGTATTTGTCGATTCTTTAACGTTAACGAGATTAAAAAATGTTTGTTGGTATTTTTATTTATACCTTTCGTTAAAATTATCTTATGTTAAGATTCTGAATAAAAATAACAAAATGTAACGTTTAATATTTCGTATGACATATCTTACAAACATATCAAAAAATTTCGCGTATTTCAAGCGTGTAATTTCTCAAGATTTAGTAAACAATAGTGGCATAAACGAATTATAATCTATCGTAGTCAGCGTGAAAAGATCTTTCGAATAACGCACCAATATATAATTCTTCCCATTTCAATAAATAGCTCCACAGTAACTCGAATACATACCTAACCGATGTAATAAATATTTCCTGAAATATCTTAATATTTTCGTGTTTATTTCTAGAGAAAGAGATATTCTATAGAAGTGGATCTACAAAGATTTATGTGGAACGTGAAACATCTGTATCCGACGGATGGAAACCTATGCAACACCGAGTAAAGTCGTTATACCATTTATTGTTAATTCGTGTTAAGTTTATCGAGAACAAGCTTCGCCTATAATAATTATTAGCAAACTGAGGACGTTTGTGCATTTATCGTAAATTTAAAGATACAGAAATATATATGATACACATAATACGGAAAAATATACCTGAAATAAACTATCTACATATAATAATATTCAATAGGTAAAATAAAATATGTTCTCAACTTCCATTTCTTTAATTATGTTCATAACACCATATATATAATTATACCATTATATTATACCACCGGGTAGATGAAACTCTTTATAAAATTTCCGTCTCTTCGCTTACCTCCGTAAAAGTATAAAGTAGCTCAAACATCGTCAGTTTATTTGTTAATCATCGATAGACTGCGAATTTTTATACGTTTATGACAAATTTATCTTCTCGGTGCTCGTCGGAATGTTGGTAGATGAGAAGAGATTACTATGTCTGCATAGTTCCATTTCTTTAACTCTCCCCGTAAAAAAAGAATATGTAAGAGAATCCGCAGTCTAATCAGCAAATACAAAGCAACTCGCTAAAACAAAGCAATGTACTAAAAACCAACGCAATGTATTTCATGCGAACCTAACAACCTTGTCGCACGAGAATCATCTGCTCCAACAATACCTAACCGAATCTTCGTCAATCTGAATCGATGCTCGTCTCCACTGACTCCAAATCTCCACCGACGAAACGAATCGGTGGTCGGTAAATCTTCATGAAAATCAATCGGTGGCCAGGAAATATTCGTGAAACGAGTTGTGACGGTGGACGATCGCGGTGAATTTTCACGAAAGCAACACACGCGGCCAGATATTGGGCGTAGCAACGCGGCAGAAGTAGGAACGCGTCGGCAAAGGCCGAAGGACGCCCCTAATGCGGGGGTTGCCGAGTACGACGAGGGGTGCTCGGTCGAGTGTACCTCGACGCAGCCCTAATTGTTTTACTCCCAACCATCATCTCTCTCTCTCTCTCTCTCTCTCTCCTCTTCTCTCTCAATCTATTTCATCCGTATCCCCGCAGCTACTCTCATTTCATTGTGACGCCACCCGCAGCGCCTATCATGCGCCGCTAATGCTCTAACAGGTTAACGTCTCGCATGATTATTCTATTGCTTCTCACCCTCGAACGCGCTAATTCGTCCGGATCTGACCGAGTAATATTTTGCAAGGGCTGCTCTGCTTCGATTCTGTTGGTTACCGGTGTCTTTTTTTCTTCCTTTTTTTTTTATGAGGTTGAAAGAGGAAGATTAGGGGTTTTGTGACGGTTTTATGTTGTGGAAGAATTGGTGTGGAAGATCAGTCTTTTGGGACAGCCGTGTCGTTAAACTTTCTACTCTCGATGTTTCGTACACGTATACGATATTGTACTTTAAATGTGTATTTTTCGATGGTTATGAGTTAAACGATAAGCGACATTCTAAGAGGTAGTTGAAAATTTTAGCAAGTAATAAAATGATAAGTATATTTTGTGGGGATGAAATTGGTCTTAGGCATCAGTACGTTATTATGTCTCTTTTATGGCTATATTTGAGAGAATATGTTTCTGTTATCAATAACGGATAAGAGAGAATTATAAATTCATAAGGAGAAAGAACCATAGAAAGAACAGAACCCTAAAACAACACGATCAAATTATCGGTATCAAAACTATATTAAATCAAACAATATCGTCCGTATAGTTGGAGAACAAAGCGTATAAAAAATCGACAATTTCGAATTATTTGTAACGATTAATTATAAAAGTGTCTTATTAAATTTCAGGATAGAAAAAACTGGCCCATTAACGATCTACTACTTCAAGCTAATTTCCACAAAAATGTATTTTCGTTCGTTATGCGACTCTTCTAACGATCCAACAATGCGCGTATTTTAGTCACTTCAAACACGAAGTGCCGATATTTGTCGACCGTCAACCAGCACCAGCAGATGAAATATAATAACTTCCACGCGGAGAAAGACACCGGCCATCAGTGTCGATGAAGGATTATTAATCATACTAAATATTTGACGCGTGATTGAGTCGCAAATTTGTCAACGTTGGCACACTGCAAACGGTTGTCCGCGTTTGCGGCGGCGGCGGCTCGCGAAAAGCGTAATTCGCCGCGGTCGCGTGTTAAGCTTATATACAGACTTTATCAATCGTGCAATAATAATTGTAATGTTTTACACACCCGTCCGTATTACGCTGCGGTTGGGACGTTCAATGGGCCGTGGGCGCGTTTCGAAAATCGAGAACGCCGCCGTGTCACTCCGATAACCACCCCTTTCTCATCCATTTTCAACTGGAAAATTATCCCCGTGGAAATTTCGAAGTGGAAGAATTTTCGTGGAAAAACGGCACAGCCACGCCTGTCGGATCCCAATCATCATCGATTAACTGCGATAGAAAATTTTGTAATACGTTTTCATGGTGGAGGTGTTGCGCGGAGGGTAGTTTGTAAAATATTCCAACGAAACGAGATATACGACGGCGTACGACGATTCGATTAAATTAGAGGCTGTACAACTTTTGTAATTTGCATCGGCGAGTACGTGTGTCTGCACACATTGGTCCATGCAAAAATTTCTTCCGCTCTTTTGCGTGTCTTGTTGCACGGTCTGTTGTTCGGTTGCGTGCAACACTTGGGATGGTAGGTTTTTATCGTGCTAAGTGGTTGGTGGGAAACGGTTTGTAGAGATTTTCGATTTGTTATTAGTGAATGAAATTTAACATAAGGAAGAAATTGTTGGAGTAAAAATAGTTGGGATAAAAATAGGAAGTGAAAATAGGGGATGCATGTTTAATTATATAGAAGAGCATTATGCGTTTGATATGATAGAAAATCATTTGAGTTCGTTGGAATATCCAGTGTATTATTAATAAATTCAGTTGCAAGATGAAAATACGGGATTGAAGCTTGTTTAAATAAAAGAACATTTAACTTATTTGCACGACATGATTTTTTGATACAACAAATAAAATCCCGTTGCTATTAACTAAAGATCGATTTAACTAAAGAAAGAAATTTAAAACATATTTTGTGTTCACTGGCAGTTAATTTGGAACGAAGAAATAAATTGCAATATTAAAAAGTCTGAAACTGTTAATTTCTTGATTAAACTAGTGAAACTATTTTCATACTGATAAAATATAGGAAAGTAGAATCGAAAAATGATGATAGATATTTTGATGTCGATCATGACAGATCATTATAAGTTTGTCCGTTTTTATAAGATTAATAGCTGCACAAAAAAATTTTTGCCATTTTTATGCCATCGTATACATATACGGCCCTATTATTTCGCTTCGAAACAAGAATGAAACTGCAATATCTCTTGAAAAAAGCGTTTTTATTGGCGGAACTATAATTCTGAAACCCATCGAGCCTGACCACGGTATTTTAAATATTCGTCCATTTTAGTAACATTCCCATAATGGAAAAATGAACAGGTCGAGTCACACTGAAAAGCACTTTAAAAAAATCAATTATACGTACAAATATAATATTGATTTTATGATTGAAGCAATACGGTGCTTCGGATTGATACATTCGGATCGTGTTTTCAAGTTTTTTGAAAAAAAAATCAGAGACTTTTATTAATTATTGAATATTCATTGCGTAAATGATAGAACGTTGAATTTCCCTGTTGGGTCTGGAATATATTAAATTTTATTATGCGCTGATTATACGTATCAGCGTAATATCGGTTTTGCAATTAGAATGACAGCGTTAGGGAGTGACATAAGTGGACCACATTTTCAGTTTCGTAGAAGGATTTGTACTGTTAATTAGTATGTCAAGCTTGCTTCTATTGTAATTGGAAGATACAAAAACTTACGAGATTATTAAAATTACTTCGAAACGAAGCATTCTTCCCTACATGACGTGTTTCTATAATTATTTCTACAATTAAAGTATTAAAATAAATATTTAACTAACATAAAAATTTGTACAAGATTTATTGACACGATTATTCCAAATTTTTATCCAACGATATATTAATTTTGATAAATCGCTAAATATAAATCATTAAAATTAATAAATGACTAGAATGCATAAAAAATGCGAAGATAAATAAAATATCCAAACTGAAGTACTCATTATAATATCTGGCGTAGGTTAAACAAATTTCTGCTAGGGTTCCATTTCCTTCATAGTGTTTTTAAAAATATTAATTTGCCTGCACATCTGTACAGTCTGTAAATCACAAAACGGGGAGGAATTTTATAGACAAAAAACACCATTTGTATTCACAAATCTCTAATTTTACCTAACCCCATTTTATCCACACTCATCCTTCTATCCATGTTATCGGACATGATGTTAAAACCAAACCACCGCAAGAAGGAGGGCACGTAAATCGCGTCGATTTACTTGCCGCCACAAGCAGGCAGAACGAGATAAACGTCGTCGTCGACTTCTTCAGCTTCCGCTGACGTTAATGTACCTATTAAAATTCCACGGACCCGCGAACTATAAGACAGTCTTCGTGGACAGAGAAATGAAAAGAAAAAGAAGAACGAGGAGAGTGAGCGGTCTGAAGGGTGGACGAGAAAGATGGAATTAAAAGAGGTAGCCGCGGGCTGTTCAAGTTGCTCAAATTATTACGGAAGGCCGAAGTTTGAATCGTCCTGGGGACAGAGGACTGGCTTCTCCCCGCAGGCCATGCCCACGAACCGTCAAATTTAAATCTCGCTAAGCTCGGCCATTAGTACGAAGTGCAAACAGCAAACAGTGCATTAAACGGTGCACGCGTACAACCGCCCGGCCCATTCATGGGGTCCCGTGTCCTTAAACGTAAAGCCAAGTGTCTATTCCCACGGGGATTGTCGCGAGTTACGCTCCAACCTTTTATTTAGACTCGTTTGTGCCTCTGTTTACGTGTTCTTCCACTTTGCCGCGCTTCGACGCGCTGCCCTGCTCGCTTCTCAAACATACGCGCATTTCGTAGAATATTTTTGTACATTTTTTCCTTCGCTTTTCTATCAGTTGTCAAGAATCTGCGTGTTACTTGAAGAGAGGAACCACGTGGAATACAAATCGTGGGAAGGTTAAAGAGAAAAGCTGGAACTCGATTTGGGATTTCGGTTCCTGATCGTTTCGAGGAATGTTTCAAGGTAGCAGGAAATTGTTTTCAACAATTCATTTTTTTCATTTTTCGGGCTTAATAATTTTAATAAAACTTTTTCGAACGCGGGTACAAGTTAGTCTAATGTTTGGATAAGAATTTCAAAATGATAGAGTGTTATATTATTTTCTAGTAGTTTTCGTTTGATTGCAACGAACTTTGCAATCTGCCCTATAAGGATGTTTGGTAATTCTTTTCAGCGGGTAATCGTAGATACAACACGTAGATGCTTCCTCGATAGAGAGCATTTTCTCATAGTGAAAGCTAAAACTGAAATCTGAATTCGCATTCAATTTTCTTCTTACATCTCCTGATGTGAGCAGGATACATTGATATTCACAAGATAATACAAGATTATAATATACAAGATATAACAATACAAGATAGGGGACTACTTTCTGGTACATATTTCTCACGTCAGGAGATGTAAAGAGAAAATTGGACACGAATTAACATTTCAACTTTGTTATACCAATTATCAGATTATGCCAAAGCGCCAAAAAATAATCTTCGATCTTCTTCTACATTTTACATCATCTCCAACGTTCTGCATTCTATAACATTTAATTTCTCTAATTCGATATCATTTTTCAATCGTAAATTTTCAAAAAAAAAAAAAAAAAAAAAAAATAAGGAAGATTAATGTCCTACAAGAAAAATGAAAACTACAGAAATATACAAAATATACCAAGTGAAGTTTTCGTTGCTTCTATCTAGACGGCGAAACAAACCCCTATTTACATCCTATTTCCTATTCCTCGAATTGTCTTCATAAGAACACGAATTTGCATAAAAATTCACAATACGGTAATATGTATTCTCGGAAGAAATAAAATGTCGTCGCACAAACAAAATTATTCCGATCTTAACTAGACTTTTCGTAACCACGAAGGGACTAACAGAATCACGAGAATAACATTTTTCGGAAAATCCCATCGGTATTAAGTAGCATTGATTCTAATATCAAATATAAATTCTTATTCTACCCCGACGAGACGCAAATGGTACTCGAGAAATGGTACTTCATACGCGAAGTTCGTTTGCGAAAGATTATCGGTCGACGATTTCCAAGCGGATGGAAAAAA
Source organism: Bombus pyrosoma (assembly GCF_014825855.1). NCBI lineage: Eukaryota > Metazoa > Arthropoda > Insecta > Hymenoptera > Apidae > Bombus > Bombus pyrosoma. Next base: position 5,947,027 of record NC_057778.1, on the reverse strand, counting down.
GTGGCATCGAAAGCCATTCCCTAATGCATCGCGTTTTCCCTATATCCCCGGTACGAACATATGTAGGGGTGCGTACATATTCTTATACACTTATTTCTTTCCTTCGAAACCACTCTGGGTGGTGGCGCAAAAGCGGACAGAAGTTTTAAGGCACATGCCTGAACCTTCCCAAGAAACCCATACATTATAAATGTCGTACTTTCTTATCCATCCTATCGTTTCCCACCTTTCTTCGAGGAAAAAGAATATATTCTCGTATTGGTTCGCGTGTAGTTTGCCGATTTATTTATATTTTCGTGAATAAACATTGCACACACAGGGCTACTTCGTAATCGAGATCCGTTTAGAGCCCATAGAACGTATAGAAAATTGCAACTTTGAAATTCAACGTGTTACAAATATCATACGCGTAGAGGTGTTGTAAATAATTGTAGTTTGATTTTTCTAAAATTCATGAAATATAATTTAATATTGAGAAAGGGAAATGAATCAAAAAGAAATTCTAATTTTACAGCAACGTTCGAGTAAAACTATTTTATTAAAATATTTTTCTTAATTATGTACGAATTCCTCTGATCTATCTCAGAGTCAGAAATTTTCTCATTCGATGTCGTTCTCCGTCATTTTTAAAATCTTCAGTGATCTATGTATTTTGTGAAAATATATTAGACTGATTGAAGAAATAAAAGTGACAGAACTCTCGTGTAATGCTTAACTTTAATGACGTAGCACGTGAAATTAAAAGATCGTACAACTTTGTAACATATGAAATTTTTATCTACATTATCATTCATAATTGTTTAAATCATCTTAATCGGCAGTTCTGTGTCTGGAAAGAGGAGAAAGCGTGTTAATTGAAAAATAATTTACATAAAAGTGTGTTGATTCTTTCATGAATTTTTGAACACAGATAATCAAAAGGCGATGACGATCTATTAGGTGTTTTAACAATATTTTTGCAGGAGGCATTTTTTAAGATAACAGACGCTTATTGTAAACGTTGGTTCTTGGATCAGAATATTTTCTTTTTTTTTTTTTTTTTGATAAAACGGGACACTTTTTTCGTTACTCTTTTATTACGAAATACTTTTTGTAATATAGTACGAGAGTAGATAATATTTTTATATATAAAATTCACACTTTTAGTAGCTTTTACGATGCGTTTACCAAGTTTAAACTCATAAAAAAGTTACTCAACGGTTCATCATGTCAAACAACAAAGTTCTAACAATTTTATTATAAAACTTCTAAATATTCAGCTCGCGTGTATTATAGCAAAATCCTTCTTGTTTAACTTTTTAATAACAGTTAAATATCGCACGAAATTTAACGTATGACATCTGCTTGATAATTTCAAACTTGAGGAGATTGACACGCAACAATTCCAGAGAAAAATTAGTGAACATTTTCGGCTAAAAGTATTTCTTTCTTCGCTACAAACAGATTCACCAACTCTACAAAAATTTCTACAAAGAAATACACCGAACCGTATTTTTAGTCTGAAAAGTGCTAATAGTCTAGCATTTGGAATTTTTGAAAGATGTGCATAGAACAAAGAAGAAAAGGGACGATGAAACAAGCGCGGAAAATGAATCGATGATAAGGTTGGCAGAGATACGCGGTGTCAAGAGACACGAGGGTTTTAATTTAAAAGCTCGCAGCGCGGTATTCCATCGTCAGGAACGAGGAGACAAAAGCAGCAAGAAGAAATCAATGCCGAAGGCTAGCTAACACGCGTTCTCTTCCTCACGGACGAGCAGCCTCCGGGACAGCTCTCGAGACCCCGACCATGCGAAAACTTTGTCCAAGAATCTAATATCATCCTTGGTTCGCACACATTCTCAAAATTCCCATCGCACGCTACGACACGACGATCGTTTCCTCTTCTACACATCTATTCTGGATCCCGTGTGTTAATAACGCATCGATAAGCTTTCTCAGTTGTTCCTTTCATTGTCCGTAATCCTTTATCACCACCAAGAAACGAGTTCATTAAGTGGTAATTTTTTTTAAGTTTAATTTTCTTTCTCATTTTTTATCACTAAGCCCTTCGTGATTTGGATCGCACGAAGCAAATTTTACTGAGAGATAGGAGAACGGAGTTGAGGTGTGGAAAAATTGACGTTTGGTTGAGATCTTGAAAGTTGTACGTGGTCAGTCGCATAGTCTGGCGATCATGTTATGGAAAGAATAAAGAAGCTAAACTTTTGGAAGATTTGTACTTCGTTATGGCTGTAAAGGATGTAAAATTTAACGACTCCGCTATTTTGATCAATTACAGAAGCTGAATTTTTAGATTTGAAAGTCCAGTTTTCTGCTTTAACAAGTTGAACATTTTTCAATTTTGTGTACGAAATGTTTCAACGAGTACAGTACGATACTAATTGTGAATCTTAGATTAAATCTGAATGTGTGCTTCCCCTGCAAGATTACATGATAGTTCTTTCGTTTCGATTATTACAACGTGGTAAATAAAATTTGATGTGATCTAAAAGATAGTTTAGAGAATGAAACATTTGATAACTACAAAATACGAAGCCGTGAAAAATACTTTTCCGTGATTCCGCCATCAGAGAAAATATTTCATAATATTTTCAAGCGACAAAGTTAGATGAATGTTTCCTGTATTCGCCAGTTAAAATAACGAATTCCTTTTGAAATCCATAAAAGCAAAATTCTGATGCATATCTGCCGTGTAAATGTGTCATGGTCCGCATAAATTCCGCGGGGAAAACCTTCGGAAGAATACCGACAGTCTTCTGCATGTATATTAAAGAGGAATAAAAGCGGCATAGCTGTTTGCTTTTTTTAAATTAATCTCAAATGTTCTTTTCACCAATCATCGAATTAAATAATTATTCGATCTACTTATTAATATATCGTATTTCTTCGCACACAGTATCTATTCCTTTATCTATTCGATCTATTTATTCATCTGTCGAAAAGTCGAAGACAATAACACACTCCAATCGATACTAATCGATTCACTCGAAATCCAGAAAACCTCCGAAACCACTTCCGATTCAACTTACACAACCCAGCTCATTACCGCAACCACGAGATCCGCCATAAATTCGAAAACACCACCACCCATCCACCACTTTGTCCCTTTAAATTCCAGCTTTACTAAAAACCCTCCACCATTCTTCGTTGTGCCTCTAACGAAAAGAAAAAAAAATTATCCTGGATAACATTTAATAAGTGAAACGAATCTCCATATAAATTCTATTTTTCAAGCTACGTCCAGAAAAATCTGAAATCGCATAAAAGTCCTCCATCTACTTGTCACGTATATTCTCTACATTCTTGTACCTTTAACTCTTTTCACTTGCTGAACATACATTCCAAGACAAGACGCTCGGTGCTGAATAAATTTTACGATCAATTGATTGTACGCTATGCGGAAGTCGGACACGCGTTTCACGGTAGGTATTATCGTGGTTTTAGCAGTGAAAGGGTTAAATTTCCCATAAATACACAGAACTGGAAACTCGACGACAAAACCTTCAGTTGTTTTCCGTTTCTAAATAAATAGACGTTTAACGCGTTTCAACCCCCCTGAGGACAGAATATCTGTTTAAAAAAGAAGCGTCTGTATTGACGAAGCTGTGATTCGAATACGCATCGATTCTGCCTTTAACAAAAAGCCTGTCTACGGTTCTCTGACGCAGCCTCTAACGAAGGAAATCGCGGTGGGTTCTCTGGTAACACGTTGTCCCGGTATTTTCCCCGTTTGTCGCGGAAGATGTTCTAGAGCGCGAACCGGAGGAGAAGCTCGGTTGGCAAGAGGCAGAAAATAGGGTGGCAGAGGAGGGCGGAGGCGGAGGGTGGCAGGTGATGAGGATCCGCGGAGGGACGAAGAAGGGTTAGAGGGAAAGTGGGTTGCTATCTTAGCCACCACAAAGCAGTGATAACATTTTCCCTCCCGGACAGAAGCCTAGCCACCCTTCTCGTTGCTCCCAGGTCGATATCGGGATAACGCCGACGCCGGTTACCCCGGGCAACCGGAAAGCCACGCCCGCACCCTCAAATATGGCTGCCCATATTCGCGACTCGTGCACCTTGATGTTGCCAAAGGACGAACGAGGGGTTGGAACGAGGGAGTTGAAACGGCAGGGCGAAGGGAAGAGAGAGGGCGGCCGAGGTGGCGAGAGATAAAACGACCAGCGACGGACTGGGGGCGGCTGGAATTATCATAATATTGGTCATTGCTTGTTCCGCTGGATGAGGCGAAGTAGCTCCGTTTCAGCCGGGAATCTTTCACACGCGGGAGAACGTGTCGCGTGTGGATACCTTCTCTCCCTCTCTCTCTCTCCTCTCTCTTTCGCTCTGTTCCTCTTTGGTTGGTGGTTGGTGGAACCCTCCACGTAGCCGTTCTTTTCTTGCTCCAGTCACGGCAAGATTCAGTCTTTTGGAGCACTTCAGAGTGATTTTTTCTTTTCTGTCTTCGCTCTTTTGCTTTGGCAGATTTTGAAGGTTTCTTTGCAACACGGTAGAGTGGTATGGTTTCGGAGAGTTGGAAGACGGTGGATGTTAAGTAGATTGGGATTCGCTTGGTTTTGGAATACGACGAAGATTTTGGTTGGTTCACGTGCCACAGAAAGCTTTTTAGACTTCTTTATTCAAATGCTTTCTCTTCCTTCTTTTCCTCGTTTTTGGACGTGTTTTGATGGTTTCCTTGAGAGATGATGACGATACCGAAATTTTGCGGTTTCGGGGTTGTGGATGTTGAGTAGACAGAGGATGTTGTGTGATTAGTTTCAGATGTAATACTCAGCATGTTACATGGAGATTGATTCTTTTGCGAGATAGACCGTCAGAATGTCTTCTTTTCTTTGTTTCTTTCTGCTCTTTTTCGGTTTTTGCTTTTAGAAATATTAGGGACTTCCTCAGAAAACAATGATGAATTTGAGACTCGAATGTTTAATGCATTGCAGTTTAATTGATTTCTTTTCTTGACCTTTGTTTCATAGTTATTTTATAGTTCTATCTTATCTCGTAAATTTTTATTAATCAAAACATTATATATGATTGGCTTAATTCGATGGAATACGTGAAATGTTGTATAGAATGTACACGTTGCAACTACTGGAACTCTTTCAAACTTCCTTTTACTCGATTCGATGATTTTCTATTGTTACGGTTAGCTTCAAAGACCAGGGACGAAGTGCAACTCATAAAATGCAGGGAATGTCATATCAAATGCGGAGGCATTTTATGTTCTTTTCTTTTGCAAATTGTTGGAAATATACGTGGATGTGAACCCACATTTACTGTAGATTTTCCTTTGTACGATACATATTATATTTCTAACTAGTTATTTTGGACTCTCTTTCCGAGAATTAAAATCTAAAATGCAATTCAAACAAAATGGCAGGTTTCCAATTTTGGTAATGCAACATTAAAATATTTCTTTAGTCGTATTTTTAAATTATTGTACATATGAAGCCTGTTTCCGAAATAATTAAGAATTATTCTCAAGGGTGCATGAAGTTTTATATCTAAGTTAAGCTATATCTTAATTTGACTAATATATCGATATTTTATATTTAATTTACTCCAAACCTCAAATGTTATAACACGTTAAATAAACGTTTATTTCTATCATAACTTATTGTTTCGATAACAAGTAGTTATTGAGAAAGTGCTTTAAATCATCAAATGGAAATTTTCACCCTCAATATAATTGTTTCATTAGCGGTACTTTCATTAACAATATACAGAGTGTCCTATAACTGGTGATACAAATCAGTAAGGAAAAAATAAGTCGAAAATATGCAATAAAATTTTTCCATTTAAGGCCTCATTTTCGAGAAAATAAAATTTAAACGTGTTCAGTTAAGGATGGGTCTAGGACGCACGCACCATACATTTTCAATTTTATTTTTCTCACAGACAAAGCATCTTACGAAAAAAATTTATTCTATATTTTCGACTTATTTTTTCACGTAGAATCACTTCCCGCTCGATTCAGTCACCAGACACTTTGTATAATATACTTAACATCAAAATATTTACATATGATATTCTGATCATTTGACGAAGAAATTACAGGTGGTTAATGTTCCATTTGAAAAGAAAGGAAACATTTCATACGTACCACTAACCTGATATAATAAAACATTTGCATCTGATACGATTGATGTAAATCGATGTACTGATACGAATGATTCTCGCGTTACATAGTATTATACTTTTGCTTTGAAATACATATCGACGAGTTCATTAGTAACGAGTTCCCGGCTAAAAGTCACAACGATCAGAGATAGAACGAGGGAGGAAGGCAGGTATGAAGGTAATATCTTGTTTACCCGGCTGGATGCAGGCGTGTCTGCGCAGAGTGGAACGTGAAGGAAAGCGAAGGGAGTAGAAAATGAGTGGATTTTCATTGCAGTTTAATCCAGGCCCCCACATCCCCCGTCACGCTATTCTAAACGACGATACTCTCGAAGGCAACTCTTGTCGCTTGGGGTGACGATATTACATTCCTCGATCGTGACGAAAACAGCCAGACCGAGCCAGCTTTTCGAGCCTGTTCCACCACCCCACCGCTTCTATACACGCGTTTTTAATTCCTTTCTCATTCTGCTCTAACCTCCAGCCTCTTTCCACACGATAATTTTCTCTTCGTTTTAACTTTCGATCATTTTCTGATTTCCTTTCCTCCTTCCATTCTTCGGCAATTTTATCGTAGGATCTCATTTTCAGCATTTTCCATGTATTTAGCACTGTTCTTTCTCTTTTCAACCTCTAGTTTTTTCCTGCGCGATATTTTTTCTTTGTTTCGTTGTTTCATCTACTAAATCATTTTCTCATTTCTTTATCTCATTTTCTTCGACAATTTTGTCACAGGCATTCGTTTTTGTGAGTTTTAGGCTTAATACAAATTTTACTCTCTTGTACTCTCTTGTTCTGCGGTTTCTATTCTGCAAATTTTCTCTCTTACTTTATGCAATCGTTTATAATTTGGCAGTCGATGGCGAACGTCGAAAAATTCTAATTTGAAATCATACTATTTATTTTTATTGCTCAATATTAACTATAGACTTCGATGCATAACAATTACCTTAGCATCGTATCATATTGCATTTTTTCTTACGATTATCCTGCTCTCCAATTCTTTTCTTCGCTTTTTTCATAAAAGTTATATTCGCTACTAAACTTCGCTATTAAACAATCTAACATCGGTATTCAAACAACAATTATTCCTTCTGCGATAAATATCGTAATAAATTTTGCAAATAATTAAACTCAATGGTAAATAGAGGCAGCACGATAGTTATAAAATAGTAGATAAAATGGTTGACAATGGTCGTACGTAGGAAAAGATTTTCCAGGTGTATTCGTAGAAACATCCAGAAGAAATAAAGTCATACGTCGGGAGCACAAACTAGCGCCTTTTACCCGATGGAAAGTTATTTCTTTCTTTTCCTCCGACTCCTCCTTCGTTCATGAGCATTCGTTCCTCGTGATACGACGTGAACATTTATAGAACTCGCCGTATGCGTTGCCTCGCCAACACTAACGTCGATCGAGCAGACAATTATTGTTGCACTATCTCTACCTTGTTGCACATAGATAAACACCGAACCGTGAACGATAACGCGTCATAAATCGCACGGTGACGTTTTAAATTCAGGGTCGAGGTAGGACGATATTATATTTTGGAAAATTTCCATGCTACACGGTATATTGTCGTTATAATTTAGTGAATGTTATTTTTCGTGGTACTACTTGAACAATAATTCATGATAATAATTTATAAATTTTATAGAATTGATAGGATGTTTCTATTTAGATTTAATTTACTTCTGTTAATATATTTCAATTTATAATTCATTAGGTAGGACGGACGGTAGGAGGTATTATATTTCATTAAGAGTTTTATATTAGCGTTATTTGTTTGGTGTAATTTAATAAACGTTACTTTTTGCGATACCATTTGGCTAATATATTACATATAGTTGGAGAATTTGCATAGGATGTTTTTATTTCAATTTTGCCGATATACGTATACTGTTTACCACTGAAGACTGTTATCACATTTAATGATTAGACTGATATAATGCAGACAAGCTATGCCTTGAAAATGTTTGTTTAGTGCAACTGATAATGATGGATTATTCCAATCTTTGTTAGTACATTATTTCAAATGCATACACAAGCATTTTTTTGAATGCAGAATTAGATAATAGTAGTACTTAGCATTTACGTCTTATTACTCATTCGCGAAATATCTTCGTTATATAAATTTTGGTAAATAGTAAAGGTAAATAGTATAAAACTTAAACATCGTCATATGTGCTAGAAACGAGAAGAAAATACATCAAAGACTAAATCAAACAACTATAAACAATACTCAAACGTCGTCAAACCTACCAAAACATCATAAAATGAAGAGAAATCTCACCAAGAAATAAAAGAATACTCAAACATCGTCAAACCTATGAAAAAGTCTACGAACGAGAAAAAGAATTCTCCAAAAAATGAAGAAAATACTCGAAGGTCTCAAACTTCGTACATCGACTACTCCAAACTCCAAGCCGATCCAAACTTCAGCACAGAGAATGTTACCGTTTACGTAGGTTTGAAACTCGAGTATCCGACGTATCGGTGGCTCTCATCGGCCGAAGTGGGAAGAAGAAAAGGGCCGGCGGCGTGTTCATCGTTGTCACGATCGTGGTTCGTCGGCCGTGTACACCCCTTTAATCGTTCGTCAAGTGTGTGTGTATTCGGAATGTAATATATCCTGGCCGGCACGTGGCGATCACGTGCCATCAAGTGTTTGTTTCGGTTTGCATTGTCGCCACGGATACGTGGCGTTCGGAGGTGTGTCGCTTGGATCATCGCCGATCTCTCGTCGTACACAGAAATGGAGGAGACGATACGTTCCCTTTCATTATTCCACGCTCGTTCGAGTAAATAACGTGCCAGTAGTCGACAATTAGGCCGATGGGAAAGAGATTCGTTACACGACACGGCACTCACTAATAGAGAATCGATCGAGCGACGGTACCTGCTGCGACGGGAGATGAGTTCTGGATGAGTCTTTTCTTTCCAAGATTTCTTCGGTCACACGTGGGAATCTGACATACACGGGATGATTTTATCGGTCGGATTGGTGGCTGATGAATTTCACTGGAAAATTATTCCATCTTTTGTCTATCTTCAAATTGACATGGAAAAAGGGATAGCAGAGGTTTTTATTACAAATTGGTGAATCTGATAAAGGGAATGATATTATATGATAGATTTTATTCTAGAATTGATTGATTCGGAAGCTGTAATTGAATTTGGGAGCTTGGTACCGGATGGTGGTTTCAATCGATTCTGTATCGATTTTATTATAAAATTATTTGTGAAACTTCAAATTATGTCGGTAAATGTATGTAACAAAATTATGTTTTAACGGAGGTTTCGGTGCGCGGATTTAGTTGAGTTAAGTAATTGTAAGTTAGCTTAGACGATTGGTCGAATTTTCATTGATATTTTCCAGTGTTGATCGGAAAGTAAAAGATAGCATAGGTTTCAATTAAATTTATGAACTTGATAAAGAGAAAGATAATATTATATGGTAGATTTTATTGTACAATTGATTGATTTTTTGTTTACTTTTTCAACTGATGTAACTGAGCATAATTTTTTAGCAAAGATATTAATCTTAGTGTTTAAACTTGGGTATATAAATCGCTGAAGCAGAATTTTATAGATTTTTTACTTTATTGAAAGCGTAAAATATCGGCCTACTTTTATGAGTAAATATTGCAAATATGTGACATTCCATACGGAATTCTTTAATAATGAATACCAGTAAAATTTGGAAGATAAAATATAGTAGTAGTCGTCCGAAGTGTGTGACAACGTGTGTTTTAATTTTCAAATTAAAAAGAATTCCCTCGGATACAATACAAACAGTGAAAGTGTGTTAAAAATATTTTTCACTTTCTAGGCACGTAAAAATCTAATCAATGTAAAATATTATCTTTAAATATCTTTCCATGTTTTTTTAACATTAAACGTCTATCCTTTAAATTCTCTTCTCATTTGTTTACTTCGCTATGTTCCCACGTCTTTCTCGTTTCATTGTCATTCTTCTTATTTCGATATCACCATGCACATCATCAAAGAAAAAATTATTTTAATACATTATCTAAGCAAAAAAGTAGTATGTATATTTTCATTGTATATTTCGTTGATTTTTATTTCTCATTTCTTTTATTACTAGTTCACGTCTTTCCTTTCACTCAAATAATTATCTTTTTAACTTTCTGCCTTGAAAATTTCAATGGTAGATATAACAGACCAACGAATCCAGTGAAGTTTTTTAAATTAAAAAAGTTTGTATCGCGAGAAAAAATGTAATAGACGTTTATAAATTTCTTTATACGTTGTTATTTTTATTGTTTAAAACTTATTTGTATGGTACGTCCCTTTTGCTTTTCCACTTTATATTAACGAGAAGAATGCGAGAAACAATTCTCACGTTATCAATGTTACCGTAACGGTGCCAGTAGAATACAGAAGGTTAATTTTATTTCATTTAAGCAATATCGTTCTATTAGACTGATTGTTAGTTCGTCAAAAGGTAAATTAACGTAATAATATTTGATGTCCTTGTTGTTAAAGGAAAATGAGGAAATCTCTAATTCAAGAAACTTGGCTGATATTAAACACAATACAGTGAAACGTTTATAACGAGAACAGCCAAAAAAATACAATATTTTTACTATTCTTTTTTTTTTACTAAACCATAAATCAAACCAACATCAATTATCTACGTAAATATTAACCCCAAAGTATTTTTCCATGGAGTTCCTAATTTCTCATGAAATTTTATAAACAAGATCGTAACACTCTGACGCAATATTATTGCAATAAAAAAGAATTCCGTAATTTACTTGAAATTCATTAACCTTCCGATGAAAATTTTAATGATACAATCGACTCCAACACGTTTTCATAATGAAACTTTTTAAACCGATAGTTGTTTTTCGAAATGGAACAGATTATAAATGTTCGTAAATCGATGTATACAGTAGCCTTCCACCTCTCAAAGACGTTATTGCACAAGAACGAAGAATGAAGCGGATACGATTTCTTTTATACTTAACAGTACTTTATTGTTGACATTATTACACGTTATTATAAATCTATCATCTTGACACGTATAATACTTACTAAATCTACAGAGACAAGTGGTAACGGCAACCTATAACTAAACATACATTATAGCATCGGTACTTATTTTAGTAAAGGAACAAACAGACGTACCGCTTTACTTTCGTCACAATACCTTAACACACGACAGTTCAGAGTCGACAAGATTAGTAAAATATACACCGTTCGAATAATAATTCTGAATCGTTCTCAAAACTGTCACTTCTTTCTTTCATTTTCTTACTCTCGTCTTCATTTCCTCTCGTCTTGTTTCGTCTTGTTTTTACGCGAGTGAAAAAAGAAATGAATAACACCCGCGATCGAATATTTATATGATACATTTAACTTAACATTAAAAATCTCTACAACTCTAGATCGATCGGCTGTGAGTTTGTCCAAGTATAAAAGACTATCGAGTAAATCGTTTTGTACCCAAACGTCGACAATACGGTTTAGAATCGGTGTTTTCCTCGGCTCTATCGATCTTTCCCTTCTTTTAACTGACACAGATCGAACGGAATCTATGAAATCTCGTGAAATGTCTGCTCCGCTGCTCCCAGAATGCTTAACCCTCTATAACACCGGGACACTCGGATCTTGCGTACTCGTGCACTTGTGTTTTCGAATTTGTATTTTATTTATCATTCTGCTATAACACGCAAAAGATCCCTTTCAATGTTTCAGATTCTTCACCTAAATTCTCAAACGCTATAGCTATCATCCTTCACCTATAATACGAGCTACGTACAATTCCATGTATTTTTGCGTGAAATGATTTTAGAGAAGTTCTTCTGCCTATTCTCTTTGCAATGGTAAAACGAATTTCCACGAAATGTAATTCGTTTTACCATTTGTATTTGGACTTGGTCGTTCTCTGGCCAAAGTTATATTTACACGATATCAACCTGTTAATCGAATCGTCTCTTAACACTAGAACTGCCGGTAGTTAACATGAAGCTACTTGTACCAAAACCAGTGAAAATGACTGGTTTTTAAAAAATACGTAATAATAGAATATTTTTATGGTTAATGATTTATTACTTTCTTACGGAAGCAACTCCGTGTCATGTAGTACATTTTTGGTATTATTAATCCATCTGGCACCATGATCGACCTAAAGGAGGGCTGACACATTTATAAAATTGTAGAACCAGTCGTTTTGAGTGCTGTGGCATTTCTAGCGTTAGCATCTAGCGATCGGTTCGGAATTTTCCTGATAACTGATATCATCATATCGAATGATACGCGGTAAAAATTTAAAAAACGCGTGGCGAGTTGTAGAAAACGAGGAAACTGGTTAATTGGGGTTCGATAAACAGATTGCAAGACCCTTTTACACTTTGACAAATACCAGTCATTTTGACTGATATTGGCATAAGTAGCCTTGGTACAAGATTATTTTCAGTTTGAATATATAAAAAACAAAATAAAATTCATAATATTGTTTTTTTAGTTATCGTTGCGAAAGTCATTACATCATTGCGGGGAAAAATATAACATGAAGTAGGAATTTTAAAATAAAATTGTAAAACCAGTCGATTTGACTGATGCGGTAGTTCTAGTGTTCATTAGAAATTTCTGTAATTATGCCTATCATGTCTTCCATATATTATTACTTCTGTAATAACATAGAAAATTAATTGAAATTTGGTCGGTCTCAGTCCTCGCAAATATACGCATGACATAATTTGCTTCCACTCGTCTTCGCCCATTCAGAGGTTAATTAAATTATATTATCAATTTGTGTCGTTGATTTTCCAAAATTTCTTCCAGTATTACCAGTTTTCGAGATGAAGAATACAATAGAGAAAACGAACATTTCATGTCGCTATTTATTATACTCGCTATTCGATTGCACGTTACTTCCAAACTTTCTGATCGAAATCAGAAATCAATTAAGAATTTGCCAATCTCGTAAGCAAACATGTCGGTTATAGAGGGCTAATGCATTATCAATGGAACACGTTCTCGATCAGACATTTTTCCAGCATCGATGTGAAGAATTTTATGCTGCGGATGTGTCAGATTAAAAAGAATTTTAATCTAACGCTCGAACAAATTTAGAAGCAACATTTCTCCTGACAAAGAAAATCTATGAATAAGATAGCGAAGCGTCGTTTATCACAAATTACGCAGATAATTTTCAATATATACCGGTAGAAACTATTTAACATTTCGAAAATATTTGTTGCGGAAGATCGACTTTGCTCTATCTTGTGTTGTTTGACCATTGTTTGGATGTCGATGTGCCGGAGATTTATTTTTCCCGAAGGAGTCACCAGCTTCGCTATTAGAACAATGATTTTCGTTATCACGACGTGCATCGTTCACACGACTTGAAAACACGCACGAATCGGCTGTGTAATCAGATCTACATAAACGAGAACGATAACGAAAATAAGGAGCCTTGAAGCGAATAGAAAACGAACGAACGTCTCGTTGTTGCTTCTGGTTTAACACGTCACGTGCCATGCGGGTCACACGTATTCCATTTTCATTCACCGGAGAAGAGTATTCTACAGGGTTTGATCTTGAAATGAAACGCAGAAAAGCAGGTGAAGATACGAAGCATACCGATAAAGTAATATCTTTGTTATTCGACGAGTACTTTGAATATTCTCCTTGAATATCTTTGAGTGCTTTACGATATTATGTATTTATAATTGAATGATTTTGAGTATTTTTAAATATTATTCTTCAAAGGTTTTCAGTGCTTCCTAATATTATCTTTTCGTATCATTGAACAGTATCATTGAATATAACTGTTAAATTATTCTTGAATATGTTCCATTTTTCAACGTTTTCAAATAGTATTTTTTATTTGATATTCTTGAATAATTTTAAATATTACTCTTGAATACTTTTGCAATGCTTGCAAATATCGTATTCTTGAAAACCTTCATAGAATAATCTTGAATAGTATGTTTAGATCTCTTTGAGCGATTTTGAATACCAATCATAGATGCCATGAAGTATCTTCCAATACTTTTAAATTCTTTTCAATATTATTCCCCATTATATTATCTTCAATATTACATTAAATATCAAGTTTTTCAATTTACTCCTTAAAATTAATTAATTAAACTGTAGAATTTTCAAACTTTCTAATTACAAATTATCTATTCTCCACGGCACGGGACGCGTTAATAAAAGCAGACTAGCAATTTGTACATATCGGTCGATACTTTTATTCGTTAGAATATTTGTAAGAACCAAACCATAGCGTCGTTCGATAAAAATCCAGTTGGTATTTAATTAACGAAATTCCTAAACATACTTAACCTGCTTTTCGATCAACGAAATATAAATACGACCGGATTCGTTGCACAAACGTTACGCTGCGCTGTTACGTTCTCCTGCAATAATTCTTATCTGACAATCGTCATCGCACACGTTCGAGGAAAATTCACTAACGGCTGGTATGTACACGCGTAGGTAGACCAACACATACGTAATCGTCATGGATGCGTATCTTTGCAGGGATTAATTGTAAATTATTCCATTCTCTTTTCCCGTGGATCCCTGCACATGCGTCTTATGCACGTTTAAAAACGCTCGAAAACAGACTGAAACACGTTGTTTCTGTATTAAGAATCGTCGACGAATTTCCGTCGAACTGTCGTTTCGCATTTCTTTTTCTCTCCTATTATTTGCGCGTAATTATCTTCTTTTGAAAATCTTTTATGGAAAATCTTTCATCGAACAGCGAACGAGAAAAATTTCCGAAGAAATACTTCTCTTCGCTGTGTGTCATTGCGAAATTAAAATCTCTATCTGAGGAATTGAAACGGCAAATGACGTTAGTACCAGCAAAAGGTCCAAGTCGATTTTTCCATTAAGAGGAAATATAAATTTCACGTAGAACAAGAAGAGGAAAGTTATCAGTATTAAAATAATTTATTGTAGCTTCTAGAGCTGTGATCGTAAATCAATCGTTTTTAAAGGATAGAAGAATGGCGTGTAATACAAATAAAATGTAACTAATGCAAAACAATTCCTTATACGCCAATTTATTCTTTCTCTAAATCTATTAAATTGATAAACGCTGAAAGTCTATAGTGTCCAGGTGTGATAAATTGTGCAAATGGTAAAATTAATAGAAGCGAATATTTTTTCTATCGAAAACCTTCTAACGTTTACGAGTCATTTACGATTTCAACCCCTCAATTATAATTTCCTACAGCATAAAGTATTCTTTATGTAACTTGTTCCTTAGTACTGCGAATAGAAAAGAATTTCGGTTGAAAGTTGTGCGAATTACACTTGTGATATTGGCAATTTGATTTGTTTATTAATTTCCCAATAGATTGCGTAGTGGTACTTTCGGAAACATGTTTCTTAAGTCGTAATCGATTTTGCAGTGTATCTGGCAACATTTTGGCGTTGATATATGGAAATTGGAAAGTTCACTTCGCCGAAGTCTTCGATTTTCCTTCGATTTTCTTCGTCTGTATCTTCGATTTTATATAAATAATTAATTCTTTGGAATAAACATTTGTACAGTAGCATTTAATTTCTAAAGAAATTTTAAAGGATTTGGACCATTATGATCTCGCATCAACGTCTGCTTCATACACTGCTCGGAAAAAAGAGTCAATTATAAAAGAGAAAAACAAAGATTTCGTAATACAACGTTTAATCTCGTGAAACCGCTAAAAACCTCATCAAACGATGAAGCAGCTCTCAAAATATCGCCAATCTTCTAATTGTTAGGTTGCTGTGCAATAAATGGCAAATAAATGGATTGAAATGTGTCTGTGTTCATTACGTAACTGTGGCAATGATTATTGTTCCTCTATCGCGATGAGGATTATACTTCCTAGAATAGCATGCCATTATGTTCGTGTATCTTTAAATAAAAAATTATCGGATCAAGTCTTTCACAATAAGAATAATATTGAGATAATTCCAATATGAACAATGGTATCCAATTAAATTAAAAATCCAATTAAATCAAAAACTGACATTTTATTATTTTTTTTATCTATTTCTCGAATTTATTGCCACGTATTCCTACATTTTCGAGCTTTTCGAAAATCTTCGTCGCAAAATTTTGCTTCCAGATAATCTACATTTTTCAAAGCGCTACGATGTTTTCTAAAATGTAAACGAGACATTAAATTACTAAAAAAAACCTTGCATATAACTGACAACGAATTGTTCTTGGCCGAATAAACAAAAATAATCAATACAGACACGAATCGACCATTAATTTCCCAATCTAACGTTTCGAACAGTGTATCAAGTCGATTAGTCCAAAGTTTCTCCGCGTAAATCGTATCTTAATAAACCAGAGAAACGAAAGGATTGTGTTTCAAAGCTCGCGTTACTCGCACGCCGGTTAAAGATGTGCAGTTTCGTAAGACAATAAAACTCGATAAGGCTCGATCTTTGCGAATCGTTGCACGCGTTTTCGCTATCAAAACCTCCCGTATCGAGGATCGAACACGAGAATCAAAGGTACACGAATATGTTTCGTAGTACGGAACGCGAGCATCCCCTATATGTGTGTGTATTTCTTTTTATTTTTTTCGTACAACGCTATGTACACTAAAACGTCTACTTGACCGAAAACCCGGCCCGAGCTTTACATTAAATCCGATGAAGAGAACTGACCTCCCCTCTCTATCGCTCTCTGCCACCCTCTCCTACCCTTTCACTCGCGCATTCTCTCTTTTTCTCTCACACTCGCGCAAACAATAGAAAGCTGAGCAAAGATTTGTTCGAGGATGTGCGTGTGCATGTGTCTGTTCGTGTGCATACGTGTGTATACGTGTGTACGTGTGTATATTTACAGTGACGAGATATTAATCTATTGTTTAAGAAGCCTCCGGCTAAGAATAGAGCACGGAGGGAAGAAAAAATATGTGAAAATAAACGGGGTTGAAACAGAGAGGATGGAAAATTATGAAGTTCGATTCGCGAGGAATCGATTGTTCGTGACGACGCCGTACAGTCGCTAAGAATCGTTTCGACACGACCAAAGGGGATCTTTTCTCGTACTTAAACCACTACACTATTGCACTACACCTTTTTACAATTATCTCGACTCGTTCTTTTGTCCGTTCGTTCTTCTCTCTCTCTCTCTCTCTCTCTCTCTCGTTCTTCTTTTCTTGTTCTTTTTTACACAAGTACTTGTCGAAGTTGAAATCTTTGGTTCCGTCGCTTCTCCTTTTTTGGTATCCAGCTATTTTATCACTCTCCATAGTACGTATCACTATTCTTCCATATACTTTTGATTTCTGATAATAACGCGGAAGTGAAAAATTCTTTGCTTCTCCAATGCTCTTTTCTATAAATTTTCCTCTTCCCTTCCATTCACCTTTACAGTCTGTAACGGCTTCTTCATCACCCAAAATCCATCAAGAATGTCGAAAACATTCTCCACAATCTTTCTTTCCTTGACCACTGAAGTTCCCTTGAAAAAACTGCAATCTTCTCCGAAAACCGGAATCTCCAAGAAAAACTGAAATTTTAACTGAGATCCGGTCAATACAGAGTGCCAGTCAGAAAGAATCTCGAAAAACTCGATCAAACAAATCCTCTAGACGAGAGGAGAAAAAGCCGACGCCTGACTCCTGATCTCCCTATGCTCCGACGGGCTGAGATCCAACAGCCCGCCACAATTCTGATCGTTTGCCGCCTGTTTACCGATCAGAGCGTCAATACTGAAGTTCCTCTTCTTGTCAGCCGGCGGATGGCTGCTCGGTATCGTGGTGGTCCTCGTTGGCGCGGGGTCGATTTGTCTGATCGGCGGAGCCGTGATCGGTACCGGTTTGTACAGTGGTGGAGGTGGTTCCAGGAAGCCGCCAAGCTTCAGAGCTTCCAAGGTCGACGGGGAGAAGTCGAGCAGGGGCAGACCGGGTGGCGGAGACAGATACGCGGCGCTTGGATAGGTCAGAGCACCGGGATGACCACCGCCGCCGCCAGGGCAAGGTCCTCGATCGCCGCAAATGGCGAAGGTCGCCATAATCGCCCTGTCTCGGAGCACATAATGCGGCGGAGGCCTCTTGTACCTCTTTCTGCGGCGCAAGAAGCTCCCATTGTCGAACATGTCCTCGGCCAATGGGTCTAGGGTCCAGTAATTCCCTTTTCCAGGATTTCCTGGCTCACGTGGTATCTTGATGAAACAATCGTTCAGGGACAAATTGTGTCTGATAGAGTTTTGCCAGGCCGGGAACTTGTCGTGGTAATAAGGGAACCGTGACATGATGAACTCGCAGATTCCACTCAATGTCAGTTTCTTTTGTGGCGACTGAAGAATCGCCATTGTAATGAGAGCTATGTAAGAATAAGGTGGCTTGATCAAAGACGAGGACATCTTGTCATTGTTATAGGACGATGCTTGGCCGGACGAGTTGTTCTTTTGTTGACTGTTGGCCGACATCATCGAGTAGTTCTTTTTGCTGCGACTTCCACCACGGTTTCTGGAAGACGCGGTGGTCGGCGGGACTGGAGAACTCGGGATGATTGGGCTGGACGATGACTGGGACGGTGACAGGTCGTTTTTGTCCAGACTCACCGGGTCCACGATCATGCTGCTGCTGTCAGAGTCGCGGTCGCTGTCCGCGCAGCCGTCGCACGACAGGTTCGACATCATCATCCCACGCGGTTCCATCGTGATCGCTTCATGGGCACATTTAGGCCTATTTTTTTCTGTCTTTTTTTTAGAAACTTTAGTTTCTCTGGTTCTTTGGAAATAGGTGAAGATACTCGTTGTTCTTCGTGCTCATGGTGTTCTTGTCTTAATTCACCAACGAGGGTTCTCTTTCGTCAATATTTGTACGCGCTAATGTGTACTTCCTGCGCTTTCTTCAAATATTCTTTCGTTTGTTGTTCTTAAATTTTTTAACGAGGTATAAATGTAGGTTGTCCGTCTATCTTCAAAAGCACTGAACGAAATCGCGCGAGCATTTCTCTTTCGACATGTTTTCGCGAGGCAACTGTCACACACACGAGCTCCGTACGAATTGTTATCTTACGCTAATAGTTTGTTTCCACAACGATAACGAGCATTTTTCTTTTTACTCTTCTTCTCCGTGTCACCCACTCACTCTATCTCAAGGATGACGGCTGCCAGTGACGCACTCCACTTTATCGCTAACGATCTTGCGATATTCGCTAACCATCACGATTGCCCCTCATGCTCCCTCATCGAGCACGCTTCGATTTTCCCTAAAATACTACGATCTTCCTAATCTATCAGTTTCCAATAACAAGTCACTTCTCCCTTGTTCGATGTAACCAATCTCTCGTTACAGGATCACTCTCGGTCTAAATCCGACACGATGAAAGAAGAAAATGAAAATAAATCACAAGGAAAGTGGAAAACAACAACGATTCTTCCAACTGTTCGAATAAATTTCAATCGTCAATTGCCGTAAAACACAGTAGCCGCACTAGGTGTCGATTATCGAGAGAGTCCATGAGCGAGCGTTTCTACGCGATAGATCACGTTTGACGAGGTTAGGTGTACGAAATGCGGTCGAAGCTTATGATGCGCGGTTGCGAGTGTGCCAGCGCCGTGTAGGACCGTCTACGAGGCGAAATCGTAGGTCGAATTGATTCGAAGTGACTGCTTTGGTCCTACATGGGCGGACCAATGGGCGGGCATTTCAACCTCTCGTAAAAAGGGGATGAAGGGGTGGCGGTAGTGCTCCGGCTCTACCACCCCTCCAACGGCCGGTATTCCGGCGGATCCGGCGCGCTCCCTCCACATCCTCCTTCAGGAGAGAAGAGGAATCGTTGTCGTCACCACGAACGAGGAGAAACCCCCGGAGGGGACGTCGGAGTTAGGAAAATAGCGGGATAGATAAAGGGACTTTCGAGGCGGACCTGGAGGGGTAGAGAGAGGGCGAAATTGTAACACTCCGGGGGCTGCTTTGCTTTGAGCGGCACGGCAAAAGGACCAGGCGTTACGTACTAATAGAACCTGCCTGTACAGATTCTCCCTCCCCCCCCCATCTCTCTCTCATTCTCTCTCTTTCTCTCTCTAGAGGTATCGATACCCGTTTTCAAATGTTCTCGCTCACCTGCAACTTCCGCAGTGTAGACGTGTTGCCTTTGGTTCTTATGCACGAGGGTTATGGGGCGAATGTCTGGTAAAGGATTTGGATATTTTGTCGGTGAGTTCGAGGAAGGGTGAAATGCTTTTTGAAATTTTGTAGAGGTTTGATTTAAGTAGATCATGAGAAAGTTTCGATTGATGTGACAGCGTAAAAAACGACCTTTGGAATATTCTGTTGGTAGAGTTTGGATGTGAATAAGGAATTGAGAATATTTCGTTAGTGGGATTGAGAAACGAACGGATTTGTTTTTAGGGAATTCTACAACATTGGTATGGCGTTACAATGACGGAGAGATTTCGAATATTTTATCGGTGGAATTCAAGTAAGGATAAAAGTTATTCTTTTTTTTAGAGGATTTCGTGGAAATTAGTATGAAATAATGTTTGAAGTAATAGAACGATAGTGTACGGCTTTGGAATATTTTATTAATGGAATTAAGAGATAAATGGTAGTTAGTTTTGGGGGGGGGTGGAGATTATATAGAGGCATAGCCGACGTAAAATTTGAAACAGGATTAGTGCAATATTATAAAGAGCTTTGGGTCATTTCGATGGTAGAACTCAGAAGAGGATGGAAATATGGTGTTAATTAGTTTGAAATAACGTTTCAAATAGTATTGATAACAATCATAAATGAGACAAAGTGAGATTTGTAACTCTAATTAGCAACTAAATGTAACGAGTAAATGAGTTTTGTAAAAAAGAGGAGCCAATTAGTATTTGAAATTAGTATTAACAGTATTATACAGTATTTCAGTAACTTCTTCGTTACCAATGCTATGAAACTTTGGCTGAAACAGTGTCTAAAATAATAACGTAATACTACGGAGCAAATTCCTTTGTGCAATACAATGCGATCTACGAGTCACGTAGCTCCTCATAAATACTACAATACTACCACATACAACGTAAAAATCACGATACTCTATGAATTTCTCGCCCGATCAATAAAACCTGAAAACCTCGCCAATTATCACAAATCGGGAATAAAAGAAAGAAATTTTTCAGACGCGACGTTTCCACAAAATCGAACGATAGCTAGCGAGCCTAATAGGAGTAGCCGTGCAGGTCGCGAGATCCCGGCTAGGTTCTTGGATTTGCAGCCTCGAAATGGAGAACGATGGGATCCGTAGTATCGCCAACAGAGCGAGCCGAGCTGCACGCATCACGAGTTAACTTCCCTCAGGCAGCTCAAATAGAATCTGTATTACGCCGCGGTGGTACATAGAGAGAGGAACGAAGACGGGACACGAAACAGATCACGAGAAACAGAGACGAGGATCGAGTAAGTGAGACAGAGGAACACGATGATAGACACGAAACACGATAAAGGTGAGAAAGAGAGAAAGGGACCGAAGAGAAGGTGAACGGAAGAGAGAACGATGAATCTATTGGTGGAACGAAGAGAGTGAAAGGGAGTCGAAATGGGGTGAGACAGAGAGACATGGAGAACGATATAGACAGATGCGTATCTACCTGAGCGCACTATCGGTTCACAGAGCCGAGCAGAGAGCGAATATTGTGTTTACCCATACGCACGGCTTTGCGATGCAAATAATCTGGTATTATTGCACTTACTCCACGTACCAGCGAGGTTCTTCCGTGACTGGCACAGCTTCAACCCTTCTTTCCTTTCTGCATCCCTTGGCCAAGTATTTATTTGCATGATGCACGCACCCGTAAATACCTATCCGTTGTATCGAAATCTATCCTGTTATTACTGCTTCTTCTAAGAGTCGCGTATTATTTATAACGATCGTTTTTAGTCGCATCGATCGAGGAACATGGATATCCTACGCTCGCTTCTTGCACAATCGGGTTTATGATGGTTTCTCGAGTGATTCTCCTTGGATGATCGTGGTTATTGGAACGACGTCTTTTTGGATTATTTCGGTGAAGCGATAGGTGCGGTAGAGTAGGCTATTGACGATTTACGAAACAGAAATTGGAATTATTTCGTAAGTGTGGTAAGGAAGTTCGTGTTTTATGGGAAAGAAATTTTTGAAATATAGTAAGGTTGAGTTTATTAGGCGATCGTATTCTAATTTTGTAACCTTGGGTTTTCATTTATTCATATTACGTGTTTTATCGTTGTATGGTAGGTAAGAATACGCTGTTTCGTATAGTACTATGTATTTTACAATTATATTTTCCAGCATACGAGGCTTTTAGCGAATGATGTTGAGTGAATGGAATTCCTAGTACCTTCTAACGCTTTCTTACATATTCAGAGGTTTTAATCGCAAAAATATATGAAGCATCGTGTAATAAGTGGAAAGGAGTAGTATATTTTCAAGCACGCCTTATAGAATTAACGCAGTTTCTTCACCTTTAAAACCATTTTCAAATACAAACTGAATACAGGAAGTTATGCATGGAAGGTACTTGATGATTTCAAAGAATGATTTATAGCCAGGAGACTAACCCAATATAGCGACGTTTGACTTCAGAAAATAACGAGTCATCAATGAGCAATAAACGAAAGTGATTAAGCGTAGCACATCGTGGCCAGTTGATTAATTTAAACTTATCGAATATCGTAAGATATATTCGAATATACAATTTTCCAGTAAACACCTAGCACTAGTATGGTATACCTGTATTTAGACCTAATTAATTGATAGACTGCATCTCTCACAATACAATTAAGACTTCGGTAGAAAATTATTTTATCTACCAGGTATATTAATAACACTTTAAATATTTTATTTATTTTTCCATATTGTGTGTACTTTGTGCAATTTTGCACGTACAAATTTTCTACAAACGCATAAAAATCCATAGTCTATTAATTTACACGTGGCGTAATACATAAAACGGTGTGCCGATACTTTTCCCAGCCATTGTATATATCTTCGTGTACCTCGTTTGTTTGTCGTCCAGCAACATTCCCTCGACTGCTCGTTCAACGAGAAACGTATCGAAGTCACAAGGAAGAGGAAGATCCCTCTTCCTTTTCACTGTCGCCTGCCGTGTCTTTCGCTGATTCAGCGATTACCGCATTAATCTCAAGTTCCGGGTAGGTTAGGTTAGGTCGATGGACAGAGGAACAGACGGCGGGCATACCCGACCATAGAAACCCTTAGGCGTTTCGCCATTCACTTCGCGACGGATTGCGGATTCCATGAGTTCCACTATTCGATTCGATTGCTTCTTATCCATGGACTCTCTCGCCACGCGTATTTACCTCTCCTGATTTCTTCCCTCTCGATCTCCTTTCGGTAAATCTGTGGAGGGTGTCCCTTCGACTTATTGCACGCTTTGCCTCCTGCCTCTTTTCTTACTCATACACTATGCTCAGTACGAGGAGAAAAAAGGCTGCCTGGTTAAATGATTTCGTTGGTTAACCCTTCGAATGCCAACATCGTCCGTGAAGATTTTTTTCTTCGAGTTAAGTCTTTGTTTTTTCGTCCAATTTTTTATATACAATCTTCGAGATTCCTCTCGGTGATAGATTTATAGTGTACCGTCTTTGTCCCTTTTCGATCTTCGAAGCTTCATCGTACTTGATATAATGTTTTGCAAATTTGTTAAATCGTTTTGCAGTTACGTTTCATACATCTATTGAGAGTGTTTTTCCAATGACGTAGCAAAATTGTGCATTTCGTGTGAAATAAGGAATCGAAATTATTTACGATTCTAGCTGTAAAGTTTTCACGACGATCTATAGCCCAAAGAAAATAATTACTACGTCGTCTAATCGGAATATAGAAATCTAAAGTATACGAAACATTCGTGCTTGACAAAGCAACCATCGGATCCTGAAATCTATCACAATCAACTTCAAACCGACGTCAATCTCCTCAAACCTCGACGACACCGGATATCCGTATGCCTATCAACGTCCAATGTCTTTCAAAACTCACGAGATTACGTAGACGCGCGGAAGAGATAATCGACGTGTATGACGCGTGTTATGATCGATCTTGCAAAAGGATCGCGAGTGGAGGAAGCTCGAAAGGGCCGAAGGATCCGTCAGAGATCACCGAGCAAGAAGGAAGAAGCGAAGGAACGTGGAGTGAAAGGAAAAGGAACGGTGAAAGGGGATGAGCAGGGCGGAGTCAGTGAAACGAGACCGATGAAAGTGTTTATGGGCAAAAAAAAGGGACTGGCTGCGTTGGATGACTCGTCGACTTTCGACGAAAAGCCGGCAAGATTATGCCGCCATCTTGGATGTTGGTAAATATCTCGTGGCACAAGAGGCTGTCGAGTAAGGGATCCAGCATGGGCGGAGAAGTAAGCTGCTACTACTACTAGCAGAGAAGGGAAGACTACTGGCTTCGACGCTACGGTAGTTGCGCTGTAATCGTTGTGCACCGAAGACGAAGGAGAGACGATCAAGGCAAGAAAGTGAGAAATCGAGTCGAAGGCGAGAGAAAGACGAAGAGAAGAAGTGGAAGAAGCGAATAAGGAGGAAGAGGAGAAAAAGAAAGAACGGTGGAAGGGGGACAAGTTGGTTGGTGCACAAGAAGAAGGAAGAAAAGAAGGTGGTGGGTCTTGGATTTGATGCTAGTGGTAGTGGAGAGTGGAGCAGGGGTTGGAAAAGGTAAAGAAGTGCGAGAGGTCTTCGGCACAGAAGGCGAATATCCCCCGCTACAAAGAATACTGTCGGCTTTGCACCTTTTCCAAGACACCGTTTTTCCCGCCAGTAACTCTCTGCCTTTTTTCCACCCCAACCTCCTCTCCTCCAACGTCGTTCCTTTTTACCTCGTCGTGCTTACCACCTCGAGAACACCACTCCTACGATCCTCTGATCCTCTCTCTGTTTCGCGACAAGCCTCCTTCGTTCTTCCTTTCCTCCCTCTATCACTTTTCCTCTTTCCTTCTTTTTCTCCCCCCACCTTCGGCGTGGCCGCTTACAACTCTGTCTTTCTACTTCTTACTTTCTTCTTGCGTCTTCCTTTCTTCTTTTCTTGTCTTCCTCTTTCTTTCTTTTTTTGTCTCCTCCCTCGTCATGTCTCTCCCCCCTTTTTGATCATAAGAGCCTCGTATATGCGGTTAAAGAGAACAGCCATTTACCTACGCGATTCAGAGACGGCAAACTGAAGCTTCCTCTCGGCGAAAGAACCACGGATTTTCTCTCTGTAGAAGGCAACCGTAATCCCGGAATATTCTCTCCTTCTGCTGCCGGGTTTTACACAGATAGACCGACCACGTGTTTCGTATACAATTTCCTTGGACGCTCGTTAGGAGAAACGTCGCAGAGGAACGTTTCTGGGGTAAGAGCGGAACGACCAGCGATTCCACCGGAGCTGAGGAGGAGCACGCCATTTAAGCGAACGTTTGATCGTGTAAACAGTCTTGGGCTATAATGGCGGCACTCGTGCTTCTGTTTAAGAGGATTACTAACTTTGTTTCTTCGAGACAGTTCGATTCATTAGAAATCTATCAACGTATTTCTGAATTTTATATTATAGACTCGGGCTACTGAAAAATACCTGCTTACATGTGCGTTTGCTTTGTGTTTGATATTAGAATTACCAAACATGCAATTTCTGTTAGTGCAATTAATTGTTATTTTGTTGAAGTAAAAATACGGTTATTGTTGCGATATTGTTATATTGTTATTTTTCATCATATTATCATTTTCATCATATTACTTTAATCGTAAGAGCCTAGGTACGATATATTTAGGAAAACATAATTAGTGGAGTTTTAGTATTAACTCGTGATTTGAACAAATGATACGAATATATAATTTCTCAGCAATCTAAAAATATTTTAATTTTATAATTTAATATTTTAAATAATAAATTTAAAATATTTAAAAAATAAATTAAATAAATTAAATATTTTATAATTTTATATGAGAAAGAAAACCTTTTTTTCACGCATGTGTTTGATATCTCTTAATTACTATAATCCTTCGCAATATTAGCTGGACAAATGTTAGTAATTTTTCTTCTGTAAACTAAAACATACGTTGCACGTTAATAACAACCGAAAGGAGAATAATCATCAAACGTGTGCAAAAAATAATATTTAAATATTTCGATATATATATATGTGTGTGTATGTGTGTGTAAGAATATTTCCGAGACCCGTAAAATGATAAACAACAACATATTATTATCACGAATAAGGGAAAAAGCAATTGAAAGTTGAAGATAAAATACAGCTATATTTTGTTTGATATTTAACTTTGAATACGAAAATAAATTAAATGGGAAGGCGGAGATAATAATGGAAAACAGGAGACTGAGGAAACAGAACGGTAATAATAATACAATAATAAGGTTCGACAACAAAATGTGAATTTCGGGAAAAAGCAATATAGGGATATAAAGTGATCACAGAAATATACATATATTTCCCTGGTACGTGCTTAAAAAGTATTAACATTATGGACCAAATAATGAATTTGTAAAAACTTGATTGTTCCGTTCCAAGGAACAAAAACTTGGATCTCTGTTAATTTTATAAAACACGTTTTCGCAGTTAAAAGGCTACCTTTGAGTCGAGATTTTAGCCCTTAGAAAGATTCCTTTTAGCAATTTATTGTCCATTGTGCTCTCAATAGGCGAGCGTGCCATAAACGCGATTGCTTCCAAAGTGTAAATTAGCTGATTATAGCGATCAGATCGATCCTTATCTAATTATATACGAAATCTCACCTTCTTTATTGCGCTCCGAGCTCACAGTAATGCAATGAGTGATGATGCCCAGCGAGCGAATCTACCGATTGGCAATTTTCCTACGTTCGGTGAAATCCACTATATCAGCATGCATATTCTCGAGACTTCTGTTTTAGGCCTTGCTGAACGCTCGCCAAGCAAGATCAGTCTCGTGCGAGTCTTTCAACTGTGGACAATGTTTAAGTCGAGGGGAAGATGTGAACCGAATTAAAAAAATCATTGTATAACGCGATACAATTATAGAATACAAAGGATGGTTCGAAAAACTAAGGAAGACTTTTTAGATCCGTTATATTTCTCGTATTTTGATCCTTGACTTTGTATGCCATTAGTTTTTTCAATATTAGACAATAATCAGACTTCTTATACCTTAAACTTTATTAGGAAAGCGATGAAATGATTTACAGGTACTCTAAGAACATGTAACGATACTCAAAAATGTATAGCAAATTCCTTAAATGGTTTAGTTACTCTAATTCTTTGTATTTCAAATTTCTCAAAAACGGTAGACAAATTTTATAGATATGCTGAAAAATCCTAAAAAATATCATCTTATATCAAATTTCGATCCAATTAAAATCTAAATCTATATCTTCTCCGTGCTAAATTATTACACATTCTTAAGAAAAAAGAAAAAAACGTACAAAGTCGCTAATTCTATATTGCCATTTTTCCATCGTATAATTTCTCTAGACTCGCGATAATTCGAAGCTGGAACGAGGCGGTCTGTTTTGAAATTCCAACGCGTTTCCGCCGTGTCGTTTTTACTCTTGAGCCGGCGACATCGTTAACGTCATCGAGGCGACGCTCGTTCCACTGGCGCGCGCGCACTCTTGCACACCAAATGGAGGCCTATCAATATTTCATAAGCCTGGTAAAAAGGGACGAGTGTTTACAGCACGCTAAGCGACGAATCCTCGATCTTGTTCGCCGGTTAGCCGTAAGTGTCTTCCCTCGTGGGAGAAATTTGCATGCGATTGAATTTCAAATTTCAGCCGCTCTGTGCTCTCGTGACCGAAGCCTCGAGCACCTTCGCCCAGTCCTCTTGCTTTCAATCCCGCGCGAAATGAAATTGTTATTAATGTAGTGTCGCGTTACGCCTCGACGAACTGAAGTTTCTTTTAAAATTCCCGCTTTCGAAGACATTTCAGATCGGAGAATATTTTCGAAGAAACGACGATTCTGATTTTTTCGCGGGGAATAAACGATCTGGCTGTATGAAAGAAGGTTTGTTTCACGATCTATTGATTCCTGAGATAATCAATGCTTTTTAGTAATTAATTCGTTACTAACTCGTTTCTAAGATGAGTCTGAATTTCCTATTCCTTCTCACGATCTAGTGGAGAATTTTTAAAACTACAACATTTTCATGTTTTTCAATTGTAGAAACATCTTGACAGAGAAAATATTACATCGAATTAATTGTTACAGTATAAGTGATTTAATAAATGAAACAGAAAATCTGAAAGACTGTACGTTTGTAGCAAATCGATATGAAAATACAGACGGGGTTTATTTTCATTTAGTCTCTCTCGTTAATTTGCAAATTCGATAACATTCGTCTATATTCTTTTTACAAATCTGCCAAGGTATCCAGATATTTCAAGATGATAATATTCTTCGCATCTTTTCATTTTCATCTCCCAAGTTAAAATATGTGAAAGAAATTTTTCAAAAATATACCAATCCTTAAAAATCGCCAGAAATACACATTCGAATAGTATCGCATAAAATATGCTAACGTTATTCGCTTGCATGCGATTGTACACGACTGGGTATCAAGAAAAGAGAGCGCAACGGGCCAACGATCCCAATTATAAACATTTCTCGTAGCTTTTCAGAGCTACATTTGTCGAAAGAGGGAACGTGTATAGCCGGTGCATTTCATAGTTCACGCACCCTCGGTACACTCTTCACGTTCTCCGACGTATACCGCCTCCATATCGCTCTTGGTCCAAAAGTACTTTTCGTTTTCAAGTGCGTCCGAGCACATGCGGGTTGATTTTCTTCTTTCTTCCCTTTTTTCTCGCCCTCGTTGCGTCACCTTCCTCTCGGTGTTTTACAACGATAGGTCAACGGCTAGTATTATGTCAAAGGGAATGCACTTTATTCTTCCCTTCTTTTCTTTTCTTTTTTTTCTTTTTTTTTTGTTTTTCATTTGTACGGAAAACGTTCCTCTTTGATTAAGAATTAACGTTTGAAATGAAAGCTGGGTAGCATGAGAGGAAGACTCGGGTGAAAATAATAGCACAGAGTCGAGGAAATGTTGGTGGGTGGAAAATTAAATTAAGTTTAAAGAGTTTATGTCGAATTGAAAATGGATGCAATATTAATGAATTGGAAATTACAATTACACCGATGTGTTAAAATTTGTGGGGAAATTGGTGGATTAGAAATGGACTGCAAGCTTGTATGCGTTTGTGGGAAATTCAAAGTAACAAAAATGAACAAACCCTACGTATTACGCGAAAATAGACGAAATGTCTAAAATGTATTGCGCTTATTCTAATATTCTGCGGAGAAACTTTCTACTGAAGTTCCATCCGTTTAATTAGATTTACGAAAATACGAATTTCAATAAAAATCCGCTGTCCATCGTTGAGTTATAAATTGAACGAATACTGACGAGTAGAAAGTTGAATTAACAAATCAGAAATTAAAAAATACAATTCGTCTCTGAATCTAATATATTGAATCAAAAGTTAAAATCGTACTGCTAGATTAGCATTCTATTAACAATCTATATACTAGAACGATATTGACAAATTTAAGATATAAGATCATTGATAAATTTAAGACATAATATCAATGAAATGAAAATTGGAACTGTAGACGCTCGTTTAGCCGCACTTTCTTCGTACAAGCAAGTTAACTCTCAACCTCTATCGTCTCAACTGCCTCGTCTGTCAACCTGTTCGAATAAACAACGTTCTACTGTGTATTCTTCTCAACAAATATACCTGTCTGTATCATCGCGTTACGTTGATGGCGGTCATCGTCAAATCTGTGATTGACACGAGGTTGCTGCGTAATCGCGAGCAAGCAAAGTATTTCGCAGCGGTGTGCACGAAGGTAGCAGTGGTTGGTAGCATGTGAGGGTGCGTGAAAGACGCGAAGAGAAAAGAAGAAAGAAAATCGGCGGAGAGAAAGAAAGAGAGAGAGAGAGATAAAGAGAACGAAAAGTGACAGAGGGAGTGATAATTTGTTAGCATGCGCGCACCCCAAATGCGCGAAATCCCGTCGAAGTGCGGCTCGTGCGCATTGTTTCCTTGTTTGCCAGGTGTTTCGAGTGCTCGGGCCGAGTGGGGGCCACGCCATTGTTACGAGAAGTCGTGCAACCGCTCGACAAAGCCGACGATCTAATGCTCTTTTATTGTGCATTGTGCTCGGCCAAATCAAGGAACGGGGAGCACGCTAACCGAGGGATCTCCACCCGTTTCGATGCGATAGGGGCGGAGGAGGCGCCTCCGCAGTCACCGCCGCTGCCGATCGCAACAAAGAGAAACCCCGTGGTGGAGGTCTTCGAGATCCTGCAGCTTTTTACAGTGTTTACGATGGCACGAGTTCACCGGTATCGATTTAACTCGCCAACAAATCGTTGTTTTTTAATGTTTTCTTGTTTCATCGTCTCTTGAGTTTGGATTTTAGTTATTTTAACGCTGTAACGACAGACGGGGTGGTAGTTTCATAGAAATTTTACGAGTAGTCGAGATCTTTTAGTGAATCAAAAATTTCATTTCGATCGAGAATTCTATTTTAGTTTAAATTGATCGTCAATACTGAACATAAAAACTGCCAGAATTTCTTCCCTTTTTTCGTGTTTCTCTTCAGCGTATATTCTCGATCGTCGGGTATTTCTAACAATTGTTTCCGCTGTTTATTAATTTCGTATATTTTTGTGAAACGTTTTTCTATGATATACTATGGGATTTGAGAATTCGAAGTTGGTTTAATACATGTTTTGCGTTAGTTCAATATAATTTCATGTGTAAAAAGGAAAAATAAAATATACCTCGTAAATTTCAAAACATAATTTCTCATACAATACGAAGGTAATAAAAATGATATCTTAAATTGCGTTATCGTTATCGTTATCGCTAGAAAAATTTAATATTCACTGTGCATCTAAAACTAAAGATTACCTATACGTATACGTGTATCGTTTCAAAATTATTTTATCGTTAACGATCATTTTTCTGAAAGGAAGTTATACATACAACGTTATCAAGAAATTTTACATCACTTGATACAAATAACGTCAGGAAATAATTCACAAATGACCAAAAAAAAGAAAAAAGAATCAAAAATAAGAGAATAGCACCAAACTATACTTACTAGAACTATCCTTCCTAGAAACGAAGATGGAATACGAATGTGTCGCATGCAAACGATCAAAGAATCATAGTAGGTTTCTTCCAAAAGAAATTTATTCTGTTCCAACATTTTTAAAGTGAAAATTTATTCGAACGGTTCCGTTCGTTTTAGTGTGGTACTGCGACTCGTGTTCACCGGGAGACTGACAATAATGCACGGAATAAATCGTCATCGCGATATCTGGTCGTATTAAAAACATGACAATATCCCACGATTAATAGCGCATACATAAAGTCACCAATGTATTATCGTATTTTATTATAGTGATGCGGAGTACTGTGTTCTAAACGTCGTCAAATTAGTTTCTTATTCCCCTTTCTTTCATTTCATAATTATTACACTATTTACGCGTATTATTCGTGTCCTTCGTCCTGCTTATGGAACTTTCCGTTTTCGCTAATCACTTACACGTCCAGACAGAAATATATATATATATACTCACTTGCTCTATTCAATTACAGATTTCAAATAATTTCTTTCTTATCGTAAAAATCAAGCGTTTGGTATAGTTTTATCTTCGTCGTAAATGTTTTCCCTTCTTCCTTGTCTTTCATTTTAAATGTTATCTTGTATAATGTATTAACTACGTTCATGTAAAATCGTAGTCTTTTTCCTCATAGCAAATCATTCATACCTTTTCACCGTGCAAAAAGGTTTTACATATTTGCTTAAGTACTTTGTTAGCTAAAATCCCTGAATAGTGTTTTCAGTGGTCGTGATATATTGCACAGATGTTACTATTATTATCGAAGAAAGTACGAATTCTTATTCTCGTGGGTGTAGAAATTTCGTGGTGGTTGAAACAATGTTAGTGGTGAAGTTGCGTGCAATGCAACACATTGAAGGTACATATTCCTTGTGTTTTACAGTGATTTCTCTCTTTTTCTCGTCTTTTAATCCTTGTGTGATTTATCAGGCATTCATTCCCACATTTTCTTCATAAGAGGGAACCGTGTGTTCTTATAGAAGTATCAAGAAATTAACCCAAACATTTATTATTTAGACGTTGCTTCGATTTTCGTTTTTGAAACAAACTAATCAAATTTACAAAAGAGTAGCTAAAGCATTAAACTTACAAGTAGACCGTGTTATATTCGAAGTATTTATTGTGATATTCTAAGAATGAAACAAATTTCCACTTGAATTTCGTTTCTTTAGTTACGTTCATAGAAATATAAATTCGCATAAACATTCGTGGTCTACTTGTAATACACGCTTGTTCAATAACTCAGAATACTCGAATGTCCATGTAAGATAAATTGCAACTAAGACGATTTACGAATGAAAATTTGGCAAAGGAATCTTCCAGCGAACATAATTCTTCGTTAATAGCGCTTATATTTAGCACAAGTGTAGACATAAATTCGAAGCATTGATATTTAAGAGATCTTTTACAAATTTTACGTCGATTGTGTAAAATAAAAATTTTACAAATTTCTATAGTTCTCCAAAAAAAAGTGTTAGACAAAGAAATATATAAGCAAGTTGAAGCTTTGATACAACATTTTTTATGAAAGCCTATTTCGAAACACACAACTCGATATAAAAGTGTCCAACACATGGAGACTCGAAGATGTATAATGATATTTTGTGATATCTTCATAAGAACATAGAAATTTATTTAAAGAATTATAAAAATGACTACCGGGTTGCTCACACAAGGGTTAATAGTTAATAACGCCGAAGATTAAATTTTTTTTTGTTTTTTCATTCAATTAAGCCGCGTTATAATTCAAAATTCAAGATCACGTTATTACAGTCTACGCTTTAACAAAATTATTGCCATTGACGGTTCTCCGTTTGCTTTAATAAAGCGAATAATGTTGAGAATGCTACGTAAAAAAATCTTTAGCTTTGGTTAATTGCAATATGCATGTTACACTTTTAATTACAAATTCACACAATTTGTCCCATTCTTTTTAATAAGCATCGTTATATCGATAAACATATTTGTGTAAATTAAAATTAATTTTTCCTCTTTTGACGTTTGAATTCTTCACGAGGTACACAAATGATCAAACAGAAATTTGTCGTTTCATATTCGCTGAGTGGAATTGCATGCAAGTTATATTATTGTCAGTAAAACTCTGACTATAATTTATACCCTTAAACAGATCCAAGGTTTCCATTAATAAATTAAATAAATAATGAATAATTCGTCGTTTCAAGCGTTAAATGCATTCACCATAAATTATCAACATATATTATCTACGTATAAATAACTGAAATAAATATAAAATATAAAAGTACATATGCAATTTTTCCATTGCAAATAAACAATAAATAAAAGATCATTTAAGATTGATTCTATTTGTTGTAAATAAATTGCAATTGTAAACTATCTAAACTGACGGAGATTTTCTTCATTTCGTCTTTTCTCCTCTTTTCCCATTTCTTCGTCTTCGATCGACAATCGATCATCGAATCTACTTTGTCCTTAATACGGTATCGATTCGACCTACGAACGATAATCGTTCCAGTCAAAAAACGTATAAAAGTCACATTTTCATTCTCCAACGTTCCGAACAATCTAACTATCGAATGAGATCCTCTCAGGCGTTCATTGTTGAAGCTATTGCATCTGAAATTGTTAGGCATTTTTTTCGAAAAGTTACTTCAATATTTTCTGAAAATGTCTTTCGATATTTTTGTAGTTTCGAAATGATGTAACCCAAAAACGAATGTAATTCATGAAAATATTATTATAAATTTCATTATAGCCATTAATTATAGAATATATAGTTTCTTTGAACATGGATACTTTGTAAAATGTATAAAAGTGTAAATAAAATGTTCGAATAAATTATTAATAACATTGGAATACAGGTGAATAAAATATTTACACGAATAATATTGAAACGTATTCTTAGAATTTAATTAAAATGTCTTTTGTTTTACTTGTATCGAAAAGGATGTAATTATTAATACATTATAGCAAGAAAAGTTACAAGTATAGAGCATGAAATTGTGTGAACCAAAATAATTAATTATAAATTTTGCTTCAGGAAAAAATGCAAAAGAACAAAATACAAATTGAAAGATGTCTAACCATTTCAATTGCAATAATTATTGACAATCAAGCCTATATTCTCTATATAATAACCCTAACTCACTCGGACATGACTAGCATCGTGATCGTATGAAACGAACAAAATAAGAACGTGATTGACTATCACAATCAGTTGTAAAAAAGTGGAATGCTCATAAGAAAATTTTGGAAGATTTTATAAAAATGTTTCATTTATCACCAAAGAAAAAAAAAAAATTAATTAACTCATGAAAAGAAGAAAAGCTTGATTGAAACGTGACACAAATTCGATTAACAGAATTAATATAATTTCACTGGCACACAAAACGAGATGGTCTTTGTCCAAAAAACGTCCAATTCTCCTCTTATTAAGATATTAATATTCTTATGATCAAATTATTAATCATTATAAATGTCAGTCTCATAAACGTCATTGAATCACAACAGTCTGTTTTATTGTTAAAATTATATATTTTATCGTGTGATAGACTTGATATCGCTTCAAATGCAGAATACAAATTAAGATAAAACACTCTATAAAAATTAAATAATCTAATTGAGACTGTCGTGAGCCATCTACGATGAAAAGTACCATTCGACCATGGAATATCTCAAAATGCATAATTTCACGTTGACTAAATGAAAATATTGTAAATTAACGTTTAACATAAACTTTACGGAGCATCCCACTTTACTTCGAACCTAAGCATAACTTACCACACTCTATGGACCGATGATCAAGAATTGAAAGCACGCGTCAAGATCACGGCAAACAATTGGCCATGCAAACTGTACCGCACATATACAGACCCCGATCGACGAATCAATTTCACGCTAACGCCGATATAACATTATGTACAAATTTATTAAAACAATGACTAGCAGTCGGTACGTAGCTAGTACCCCATCGATATCTCGCTATCGATACGTTAAGACGAATCCTCTTCACCGATGGACCTAATAGTGGATCAACCATAAAAGAACGCGTTTATGTCACTTTCAATCATTTCTAGTTCACATTCGCACTATATAATAATAAATCTCAACTAAACAACATATTGTTAGCTATAATGGAGGCAATAAGTATTAATCGTTTAAAAATACCTTTTCTATATATTAATTTTTAAACGAAGTTGAACTTCAAGTCGAAGGATACGATTTTGGAATTCTAAGAAATAAATTTTCTTTATACACATTTAGAAACTTTCTGAATGGATACGACGTGATAGAAATATTTTTATTTGGAATGTATCTTTTGCTGTAATGCTGTACTGTTGATGCAATAAACGGAAAGAGGTTTCATGTTAAGTTGCTACCTGGGTCATTTCTTGATCCGGCATTTCTTTTTGGTATGGGATTAGAAATTAATAAATAGTAGAATTTATTCAATGTCATTGAACAACACACGTGATCCCTATTATCAACTACAATCAATTGGAATTACAAAAAATTTCTCAATTGAAAGCTAAAATAATCTTCTATTAACATTTCTAAGATATAAATATCCAAAAAGTTAAAAAATATAAATGCAAAAATCATTTACTAATCGTTACTTTATCACCTCATCACGAGTACTCGAATTCAATGTTTACTAAGCGCTCCACAATTCTGTCATAAACAACAGAACGCCATATTCAAGTTCTATTATCGTTCAATAATCTCCATCAACCAACGCTTACTGCCTCCATAATAGTCTAAACCCAACTGAAAAAAAAAAAAACATATATGGTACGCGATAACAGTCCACCTCTAACTCGAGGACTAAATAGAGCAATAACAGCTCAAAGCCCGGTACGTTCTTGTACAAATAAAGTAAACGCACCTCGTCGAATCACCCCGGCACCATCTCCGAAAACCCGGAACTGACGCGTGAAACCTCATCGAAATGTCCAGCACCGTGCTTATTAAGGTAAAACACCTCTCTAACGACTCATCAATCGAAGAAATCGTCATCCCCAAACGGATCGTTCTCCCTGACAAATATATTCACCGATTCTGACTTCCTAATATGCTGATCGTTCCTCGACTTATTGTTATTATTATTATTATTACTTCCAGTAGAGTACTTTCCTTGTCGACCATGATTCTTCAAAGGTAAAGTGGTCGCTCTGTGTTCAGAGACGTTGTCTTCCATTTCTGACTTAAAAGCGAACGCATCGTCGTCGTATCTCAGGTGCCCATTGAAGAAAGAATCACGGCTGCCGTCCCCTGATACAAAATCGTCAGTCGTCTGATGAGCATCTTTGGATTCACAAGGAAGCTCTTCAGGCGTAGCTTTTTGGTCAGAAGGAAGCCTTTGTCTATCGGGCGAATCGCCCATGCCAGTAGCCGCGAAGGGTAAATCATCTTCGAAGTAACTAGATCTTTTGCTGTAGACCTCGTCCATACCCATCGCTCTCCTGGGAGCCTTCGGATACCTCGTCGTAAACGAAGGACTCTGTGGTGATGGTTTCCGTTCACTGCCTTCAGAACGAATTCGTGGCTCCGCTGTAGCCAGAGATTCCACGGTAGAAGGGTCCACGTGTTCTACAGTTTGGGCAAAATCGTCCTCAAATGGACTCTGGGTCTTTGTGTGAGGCTGGCGAGGTTTGTGCCTGGGTATTCTCTTTCGATGAAGACTCTCACTCTTGGTATCTAGTTCCTCGGACCAATAAGGCCTATCCGCCCAGCTGTCATACTCCTGATCGCTACCCCAATAACTTTGACGACTCCTGGAACGTTGCGAAGATCTTACATATGGATCAGAGTCATTATCATTGCACTCGGACCTGGAGGTGCCAAATTTTCCTCGGGATTCAGGGTAGACCATGTCAGCGTTGCGTCCCTCGTTTGCGCTATTTGGCCTCTTCGGCCAGTGTCGCTTTCTACCTGACTGATTATACCTTGGGGAATCGTCTCCTGGTCTATCGGAGCCATAGTCTTCGTTCCAAGCTGAAGGATAATCGTGTGGTCGTTCCCTGCTTTCTCTATAGTAATAGTAGCTTTCTCTACTAGGATAGTCAGAATCTGGTGGACCCGTTGATCTCCTATTCCAAAATCTGGCATCCTCCTCCCATCGTCTTCTCTCATATTTCCTTCTAGGCCACCTATCGTCATCGTCGTATCCCATACTTTCTTGGCTACCAAACCTATCTTCCTTCCACAGCATCATTTTCCTTTTCCTTTCCTCGTCATAAAAGGGTCCATGCTCGTGTGGCCAGTTCCAACGTTGAGGCTTCGATCTGCATTTCCAGTGACCCTCATAGTGTTCTTCTTCGTCCTTATACTGCATCTTTCTATGAGGATAATGCTTGGGCTCTTTCTCCCATTGACTCTCGTCGTGCCACGGAGAAGAGTCACGAGGCCTGTGTCCGGAATTCTTGATCCACGCAGAATCGCGAGGCTTTTCCATCATCTTATCCCGGAAGCCTCTGTCTCGTTTGCTCCCCGGACCACTTGTTTCCTCATAGAAACTCCTATCGCCGAAGGGAGCATCGAATCTTGGATAGTGGCTACTTCTAAATCTGCCATCTCGTACCCTTCCATTGCTTTCCTCGCTCTCTTCCTCGTCTTTCCACTCGTTATCACTGTCGCCTGATTGTTGGTACATGCTTCCTTTGAAAGACGCTTCTCTGTGGAACTCTTTTCCATCAGGAGACCACGGCGAAGTTCTACTAATCGAAGGAGGACAGTCAGAAGGAGGTCTATCTGAAACGAAGAGACCCGTGTCGAACTTCGTCCAACTGCTATCATCTTTACTTTCATCTCTTTCTGGTTTTAATTCTGTAAATGGGCAGAAAATGTCTTCAGGAATTATAGACTTGGTTTTTGGTGCGTGTCCACTGCTGCTTAACATTTTAATCTCTTCAAAAATATCCATCCCCATAGAACTCGAGTCTTCCTCATTTTTAGACTGCTTTTTAGGACTGGAAGGTGGAGGCGTGTCAGAAAATAGATTTAGCAACTCCACCTCGGCTGAAGTCTTTTGCTGGGTCGATAATTGAATCACAGGAGACATTCTAGTGGAATTCGGTGTGTCTTCATCAAGTTGTTTGACTGGTGGTTCTGGTTCGCCTATAATCTCACGTAAAGCCGCGTATTTGTCGCTGGATATAGATACAGAAGACTTTACCTCAACTTTATTTACTTCAACCAAGGGCCCATTGCCCTCTTCTGTAGTTGTTTCTTTGGTTTCTGGTTTATCAGAATCTTCGTTGGATTCGCTAGGTTTGTCAACAGGCTCGGGTTCCTCTGTTCTCTCCTCAATGTCGATTATAGCTTTCGTTTTGTCAGATTCCTCTTCTTCTTGTTTCGTCAATAAATCTGTCGGTGCTTCAGGCTCTGTCACTGGTTCTGTTTTACTTTCTAGTTCAATTGGCTGAATTTTTTCAAATGTCAAACTCGAAGAAAGTTCAGTCGTGTCTTCAGACTTTTCCTCAATTTGTTCATCTTTAGTCAGATCCTCGTTACTAGGCGGAAGTTTCACCGTTAGATTCACCAGAGTAGCCAAAGTTTCTGATCTGATCTCTTCGCTGGTTTCTTGTTGCTGACTAACTAATTCAAACTCCTCTTTTGTCACTTCCTCTTCCTCCGCGAATTCTTTCATGACGTTCTCTTCGTTCTTCTCCATCTGTTCCAGCTCCAACAGTTCCCTAAAAACAGCGTACTTATCGTAAGTAGCATCCTGCTTGGTCTCCTGGTCGATGTTCGTTTTAGTAAAAAGCTGTGGCTCGTTGAACGGCTTCGGTTGCACCATGCTAGATACAGGTTGTGCTTGCACAGTACTGACTTGCTCTTGCTTTATAGGAACTGGTTCCTCGCTATCGCTAGCAGCAGCTTCCTTGGCTGAGAGAGTGGCCAAGCACTCAGTCAACTGCTGAAGGGTTAGACTAGTCAACTCCTTTACAGTCATCCCTAAACTGCTCGCCAATTCATCTAAATTGGCAGACGTTAATTGGCTTAGAGTGATATCCAACGAAGGTTTTGTCTTTTTGGGTCCAGTCGTCGAACTGGAAGTGGAAGTGAAAAACGAGGACAAATTCGTAGTGGGTACCATAGAACTAAACGAGTCCTCGAACGCCGACGTGGTCATCACGCTTATCAAATCCGATTTGCTAGACAACTGAATGGGCGGACTGAAATTGTCATCTGACTGACTCTTCGCGTCCCTCGACGGACTAATGTTCCTGTCGCTTGTCGCCACGGGCTCTCTTTCAGGGAAGTCGTAGTGGAAGTATGTATCTGTGTGCGGCGGCCTTGGAGGAGGCTTTACAACACCTCTGACGCCCTGCTTCTTCGGTGGCAGAGGAGGAGGGTTGATTAGAATGTTAGCGATTCCTCGAGGAGGAGGTTCAGGTACGAGTTCCAGTTCTGCGGACGAAGTGGATAGTCTGGAGTTGGCGTTGCATGTACAACTCTTTAGTGGAGATGCTGGTGAATCGCTGACTGTTGAGAAATCTACTGGGAACGGTTTGTCCATAGATGGTACTTTGCTGCCGGCGATATCAATGTCAAATTCTTTCTGGCGTGTAGTTTTTATAGGACTGGGAAGCTTTACCAAACCATGCGTGGATTCTGTGGAGTCTTTGTCTATTCTACCGAGCAGAGAAACGCCTGCGGAAGTGGGAATAGTCGAGATTGCAGAGGATTTCGAGGTAGAAGAGTCTTCAGGAGGCAAAGACACAGAAAGAGGTTGATGATGAGTCGTTTTAGGCGTCATATCTGATTTTCTGGACGAATCACTGCGCGTGAAAACTGATTGAATCGCCTCGTTTTCGTCGAATCGATCGAAATTCGCAAAGTTTGTGTCCTCGAATTGATTTTCTTTGGGAACTATGTCGTTTCGTGGTTTCACTGACTCTATGGGTTCTGAGAGGACGTTAAAGTTCGTTGGGAATGTGTCTGCCGAATTAGTAGACACTAAATCTTTTAGCACCTTCTTGGGAGGATTCTTCAGGTGCTGGAAGAAGTCCTTCTTGTCTACGTAAGGTTTTATTAAACCTGTTCCTAGCGGGTCCAACTCCGTGAACACGTCTATTTGTGGGCTCTTGGCTTGGGTCTGTAACAATTATTAAATACAAAGTATTTAATTAAAAACATAAATAAACAGACAGAGTCGATAGACAGTTTGCGAAGACTTCATGAATCAAAATCGATAATTGTGACCGATCATGTTAGTAACAGAGCAACCTGTCTTCTCAATGTTTTTTAAAAAATCAACAGTTTTAACTTAGAGAACTTAGAGAATAATTATATTATTTACAATCCGAGTTAAAATGTTCGAAATAATTTATTCTCTCTAAAACCACTATAATATTAATGTATGAATAATAAATATTTACCTCTTCCACTTCCTTTTTAACCGGCGTATTTTTAGCCGAACTGGTGAGCTCACTGTCACTGAAGAGATTCTCGGTTTCTTTGTCGAACCACTGAATTGTACTTTGAAGTGGAGGGGTCTTGCTAGTCAGAGTGGTAGCTGGACTCGACGTGATCGACGATTGGGTGCCTGGAACCGTTTGTTGTCGCTCTAGGTGGCCTCTTTTAGAGGATGATGGTGGTGGTGGTAGAATTGCTCGTACAGTATCTTCGAGCTAGAAAAATACACAAAGAATGTTTTAAACAAAACATATTATTTTTACGAAATAATCTAAAAAATAAGAGCATACTAGATATTAAAGCTGACTAATTTTTTACATACCTTCATATTCGCGAAAGAATCACCGAATGGATCGGTTTCAAAGAGATCGTCAGCGGAAGGTGGTGGATTTTCAGGGGTAATTTTGTCCATGTGATGGATACCTTGCTGCAGAGAGTCCAATTCGAATTGTATATCTAATAAATCCCTAATAACACCACTTTGAGGCTCGTTTCGTTTATCAGTTGACTTATCCGCCTCCGAATTAGCATTCCTTACACGAAGAAGAGAGGACTCTGATCCTGCTGCACCCTGTTACAAAACGATTTAACAATATTAAATATTTAATCATGAAATTATTCTAAAATTGTATATTTTACATGTCACAAAATGGGGTGCATAAATTTCCAGCCAGATCAGTTTTTCATTTTATACTTCAAAAGCGACATTTTAACTTTAGCATCAGAATATAATCATATACTATACACAACTTTAATATTATATAACAGCATAACAATGTTAATTTGTTATCCTGTTCGTTTGCTATATCTTATACCAAATATTGGCTATAGCTTTTTTAGATACTCGAAATATACATAATCAAGGAAGTGGCCCGAAACTTTCGCACATCACCGTATAATAAATTATTAAACATTTAAGACTAGCGAGTGTTATTGAAAAGGCCGTGAAAATACAAATATAGTTAAAAAGGAAATGGCAATTACTTTAGTGTCAGGGGTAGGTTCGACAAAGATGCCAGTGGTATGAAATTTAATAACGTTTATAGCGTTCTGCTCTAAATGCTGCTTCGTTAGCTCGATCTCCTTCTTTTTTAACTCGAACACCACTTGAAACAAGTCTCGCATCGCGATTACCACCTGCAATAAAATTTTTAAGTAAAAATGCTTTTACAATGCAGGAACTTGAAGTATTTCATTAATATAACCAGGTACAAAAGTTTCCTAATAAAAACAAACAATTTCACTTCAACTAAAAACTAAAACAGAGACACGATATAAAAATGTCAAATGCAAATTCTTATTACTTTAGAAATACCTGTCATTCGAAACACGCTTCGAAATAATGGACAGTTGAGAGTTTTACGTCCTGTATTATACCGATATACTAAACGCGCCTGACCATACACGGTCCGCAGTCACTTATGGCCTATTCCCCTTCTATTACGTGTACCTCTCTCTTACAGTCTAGACACATGGTCAGCCACATCCTCTCTCTCTCTCTCTCTCTCTCTCTCTCTCTCTTACACCTATCGATAACCTTTAACCCGTTTAATTGCGAAACATACTAATCGGTGAAGTTTCGTGTAAACGTCATACAATGTTCTAATATTATTACTATGAGCACGATATTTCAAACACTAAAATATACGTAATTAGACTACTGCTTTGACCTTTTCCTACGTAAAATCATGTAAAATAGGCGAAGCTGGGTATACTACGTGTAGCGATTTCCATCGAAAGCTTTTGCTATTTTCGTTGTAGCCGAATTAAAAATTAATTAATTAAAATTAATTCTTCTACGAAATTTAAGAAATGGGAAGATAATGGAATTCTACAGGCTGTTGCTTACTAAAGAATGAAGAACACTCACAGTGTTCACGAAATAAAATCGTATCTTGTTGGAAATATCGAGAAACCAAAGTGACGTTTGAAATAATATTGAGATTCGAACGTAGAAATGTTTGAAGTATAGTAAAAGACCTTCTGAACGCTCTTATTAAAAACCTTGGGGAGGGTACGACTAAGCTTGTAGATATAAGAAAATAACGCCAGAACTACCGACGACCAAAGTAAGTAATAAGACTTATATCAAAGAGATGCAAATGAAAGGTACGTGTAAAGATACCCAATTCAAGCAAATATACTTTCATCCATGTACTTTCGAAAAAATCATTCAAATTCCCAAAAATTCCATTAATGGAATTGAAATTTCCTCTTCCTTTCTCTTTTTTAATTATCCTAATCGTTCCAATGTTAATACACGTATCTGTCAAATTAGTTTGCTGCACAAAAATGGAGAAAATTGATGTCATTGTGTAGACATCAATTCATATCGTATGTAATACAAGCATCAATTTCAGTGAATCGAGTTGACCTGTGAATCGCTCATATATTGGGTTGGCAACTAAGTGATTGCGGACTTTATCATTACCACCTAATGACAAAATCCGCAATCACTTAGTTGCCAACCCAATAGTACTATTCAGCTTTATCCTTTGAAATTTTCCTCCATGTCTGTTTCAAAAACATATCTATTAAATCTTAAAAATATATCCCCACCTAGCTGTGTGAAAAGAGGCGTATTGCAAAATGGAATAGAGAAAAGAGGGAAAATGAAAAAGAGAGAGAGAGACGAGAGCCACGAAGAAATCGCAATCTCTTTGAACGAGTACGAAGGGAATCGCGTATAATCGAACAACAATCTCCCGCGGTGTATCGTTAGGGCGGCAGACTGAATCCTATAATGCAATTATTTACATACCCCTGCGGAATTACCGGAGCTACCGAGGTCGATATTGCTTCTCCGGATTGGACAAATATCATTTTAGATCCCCTTGCCTCGGCAAAGCGAATCGTTCACGATAAATGACACGGTTGTAGACCCACGTTTAAGGATCGTACTCGCGCACGAACGGCTCTCCTATCGAATCAACGCGTACCAACCTTCTTCTTTTGTTGTTTCTCAAAGGCAATATCCGTGCCGGTGACGATATAATGCCCGGCTGTTCTTGCGTTCATCGCCTCTCGCTTTTTATCGATCACACAGACTAAACGGTTTCTTTATGTCGATTGTGGTTCGCTAATTATTGTTAATTTTTTAAACTTTCGACGAACGTGCGTTGTGTCAGGTTTAACGCGAATTATCGTAGCATAGACGTTAGTGTTTAATCGTCGTTGTTCTTAGTAACTTGAACTCGACAATTGAGGATTCTCGGAGAGCGAATTTAATGATCGTGGAAAATTGTTGATTAATTTCATTTTAATTGGGTACATAAAGTTAATTGTTTTTAGTCGAGTAATTTCACATTACTCGTTGGTAAAGCAATCGATAAGGTACATTAGCAGATAATTAGTGCAAATATTTCAAAGGTATTAGGATATAAATAGAATAAAATTGTAATTCTGTTTGTAGGGGAGATAT
Source organism: Bombus pyrosoma (assembly GCF_014825855.1). NCBI lineage: Eukaryota > Metazoa > Arthropoda > Insecta > Hymenoptera > Apidae > Bombus > Bombus pyrosoma. Next base: position 5,902,988 of record NC_057778.1, on the reverse strand, counting down.
GAATATAATATTGCTAATTATAAAATCTAGTAGGAAATGTGGCATTAAAATACGTTTATAACGTGATAGGAACTTATAGTGATTAATCATACGTGTAAAAATTCATAAATTTGATTTATTCGTAAATTTCGTTGAATTAGCCACTTACGAGATAGTACGATTTAAGAGTAATACCAGCAACTTGTCACTTCTTCTAAATTTTATTTTACCTGTTTCTCATTCTCTTATTCTACTTCATTTATAAAAGTTATTATTCGAACATTAAATTAAGATAAGAATTATACACAAATTACAATCTGTTGTTCTTACCAACGAACGAGCAGACGAGAAATAGCAAAATCAACTTCTTACTATCGATATTTAGATCTCATAATTTTTCTGATTAACGCGATAGAAGATAAGATGCACTCGATGAAAACTATGAAAAACTTACTTGACTCGCTGCTTTATCTGTCTTGATGCCAAAGAAACGATGACCCGTGTCTGGTGACCCAAAAATATATCCAAAAGCCCTCGAATCGCTCATGTCCTGCGCGATGAACGATATCTTATGTACAGGATGGTGATACAGACAGTCCTGGAGCAAACGAATTTTGATCATGTAAAGAACTATCCATTTTATGTACATGTACATAAAAGTAACGAAAAAAAATATTTTGTTACTAAAGTTAAAAAAATATTTTACTTTAATTGAATAAAACACTGCTAAAAGATTTGGTTACTTAAAAAAAAAAAAATGTAATATTCAATCTTTGAAAAATGTAATCCTTGACGAATATTTCTCTCTAGAAAGTTAATATTTTATTTTTATCATTTGTTATCGGATATTTATTTTATTATGAAATTTGTTATGGTTGTCATTTTTGAGAGTCATTACCCCAGACTTCTCGTCCCGCAAGCGTAATCCATCGATGCTGACCTGAACGGCGATTCGTTGTTTATGTTCACCGGCAGCTCGAATCGCCATCTTCAGATCCGCCAAAGCTGCTTGGCACATCCGGTCCCCGCGTGCTTCCGATACTTCCAATATGCCAATCAGCTTCGCCTTGAACGACACACCCTCCCCAAGAAATCGGGTTGGTTCGTTCTTGACTGCGAAACAAGCACAAACAAGATTATTTATATCGTTTCAACAAATAAATGTTTTTTCCAATTAAAAAGATTTAAGAGAGTGGAAATATTTCTCGAATAACAAGCATGAATATTTTTCGAATAATAAGTAGTAATACTCGGCATTTCAACTCCGACCCGAGTAAATGAAAAAGTTCCATTGAATAAAATTTCCATAAGAAGGAAGAATCCAATCGTAAGAGCGTTATTTATTCACGCGTTGAAAAATATTGCTTGTAATAGATTTCGCTAATTATTTCTCCGAAAAAGGAAATACTTCGTCCAAAAGGTAAAAATACTAATAAATACCTACTCTATATTTGAACTTTAACCTGGACGAAAGAGGAAATATTCAAACGAGTCTATAAATTTCGATAGAGAAAAAAGGACAACTTATGTAAGAGCTTTAGTCGTCCAATGAAAGATCCACAAGCTTTCACTTATTTGCAAAAGTGAAAATACTTATCCCTCTATAAGCAGTAATAGCGTTTCGAACGATCCTAAATTAAATTAAAAAAAAAGTTCTAATTAATATAAATATCGATAAGAGAAGGAAGAGAATCTAAATCGATAAGTTACCAAAGAGTCTATCGAGGAATCTAAATCGCTACTTGCTTCTAAACGATTTCATAAATAATTCGCAAAAGTAGAATTGCTCCTCTCGTTACAAGTAGTAATACTCAGTGTTTCAACCCTATGCAATTTCCTACACACTCGAGAATTATTAAATAACGTTTCATCTACCGATTCCGTCTCCATCCAGAAACGAAAAAAGAGAAAGGTTCGAAGATCGAATTATTATTCGTAGAAAAGGAGAGGCGAGTAATAGGAAGGAGAAATAAATTGCTTATCCGAAGGATACTCGAAAGGATTCTCGTTTGATGCTTTCGCCGGGCGAACTGATCGTGTGGTCGATCGATATTAAGTTCAAGAGGCTTGAAACCATCGCCAACGGATCGTTTCGAATCCCCGCTGTTTCGAGTTCGATAATTCGATAGAATCACGTCGTACGGGATTCAACTTGGTCCCGGCTTCAACCAGACCGCATGCAGGGATATTAAAACGAGCACCAACCGCGCTCGGTAACAGATTTCGCCTTACTTTGTTAGTCGTTGCACGGTTCTTCGTCCTCTATCCGCTGGAAAATTGATCTCGTTAAGCCTATATAATATAGTCAGTTGCTGACGAATTTAAGAATAAAACGTCGACGATTAATTCGAAATTAGACGAGGGGAATCGCGTTCTCGTCCGTTTTCGTCGTGATCTTTAAATTATCTGATATTTTGGCACTTTACTTCGAAATATCAAATGGCGATTATTATTGGATTTAATTCTAATCGTGAAGTAATCTTACTTTATAAAACTAAATTGGATGTCAGAGCTCTTGAAACCTTTCGTTTTATTTTTATCTGTCTCAAACTACATCCTCCAAGCGGTGGTGTATTAAGAACGAGATATAAAAATGCATCTTATTCTATAAAAAAAAAAAAAAAAAAAACGTAAAATGTCTCCGACTACGAACGATAGCAACGATCAAATCCAGAAACTACAATATCAAAGTCGACAACGTTCTTATAAATGTTGATACTTCGTTTCGTTTCGTAAGATACGTTTTCATCTCATAAAATTCTCAAATATCCTGATATATTGTCTATCGCTTTATCATTTTACCAACGAATAAACAACTGCTTTCGCCAGCTTTCAATTGCTATTAAACATACACCATCGCTACCCTACAGTCATCTCGACCATCATATAGAAAATTCTCTCTTTCAATCATCAACCAGGCATCCCCTCGCGAGTCTTAATCTCTGGCCACTCGTACCTCCTCGATTTGCCTTTCTACAGACAATTTATCGAAATGTCCGTGCACACCCCATTCTAACATGAACGCGTACAGCTTCTTTAACGCACACTTTGCACGACCCCTCGCGACTTTAATGGCCACTAGGCACACCGGCGCATTTGTTTGAACGTACTCGTGCGACTCGAGTGGAGAACGCCAACTGTCGATACTCGAGCTTCTATCCGGATAACCAATTCATGCCCTTCCCACCCCCTCAACGCGGTCACCTTTGTACGCCCTTTGTATCTCGTTCCATTCCTTGGTTTTAGTCGATGCACGCTGCCTATTTAGCCTAACATTGTCACAACTATACTACGCCATAGTACGTCAAAATATTGATCGAAGGAGTAGCATCATAGATCGATAAGACGCACACGGTAACTACAAAAATATTTGTACATCATCTATTATGGTATTTCTATACTAATTAATTAGTCTGTCGCTGTCACAACTATACTGCGTCATGGTACGTCAAAATATTTATCGAAGGAATAGCATCTTAGATCGGTAAGGCTCATACGGTAACTAGAAAAATATTTGTACACCGCTGCATCTATTATCGTATTTGTATACTAATTAATTAGTTTTAACAGTCGCTGTCACGACTATAGTACGTGATACGTAGCAAATAAAAGTATTGGTCGAGGGAGTAACATAGATCGTTGAGATGCATCTTAAGGGTACAAAACTATTTGTACACTGTACATATTGTTGTATTTCTATACTAATTAATTAGCCTACCGCAGTCATAATCATGCTACGCGATGGTATTGCTGGAAAGGATAATGACGAATCCATAAGGTACGTACAGTGGCTACATAAAATATATCTGCACATGGCTGTGTTTATTCTTGTGTTTATATACTAATTAATCAGATTTGACTATAGTAAATTTAGTACTAGAGGTAGAATTAGAAATTAGAGGATATATAGCGACAACTATTATTCGAATGATCTTTTATAAGACATTACGAGGAATTTTTAAAGAGACTTTTTACAGATAATTAAAATAAAACAACAACAAAACAAATATTAGAATAAAACATAAATCATTGCCTGATGAATATTCTGATCAAGAAATAGCTTAAGATATAGGATAATTTTTGATCCATACAGAGCTATAGTGGATTAAAATTGTGCTACTGTTCGAAAGATTCTCTCTATCTTTGTGAATAACTAACTGTCTCTCCTTAGTTCAAATTTTCAGTTTTTCGTTGAACTACATGAAGTTTCCCCTGTATTTCATTCTCTAAGCCAAGTTATATTCCATAGGAAATAATTATATTATAAATAAAATGATGGCTCACTATAGTACATTGAATGAGAAAAACGGAAGACGACACAGAGCTGATGACAAAACTTCAGGTTTATAGGTATACCACTTTAACTAATAATTAATACGCTGTAAACGAGCTTCTATTTTTGTACATGATATTCTTCGAGATTGAATTATGGCCGAAATTGGGCGAAACGATTGGTGCGCGCTAAAATAAATCAATAACAGATCCATAGAAATTTAATTTCTCTCGTCAGGAAAAATATGTTTTGGATTTACATGTCACAAGAACGTCGTCGATTGTTTTGTCGATACAGAAATATCGCAGGAAACTGCTTAACGTGGTAATTCCATTGGTAAAGTACTTCATAGATCAGAAATAATAATGGAACAAGGAACGTTCAATCTTCTATTAAGTTGTCATCAGACAATTCAGAATGTGCATCAAGTGTGAACATGTTGGACGTAAACTAAAATTTCTAGTGAATTCTGTGCTTTTTCGTGCGTGTGTGTACGTGCGTGTGTGTGTGTACACAGAACTTCTAAAATTACCGAGTTACTTATTCAAAGTCTTCGTTAATGTTAATTACCGAAATTCTTCGATTATTAAGTAACTTTTAATAAGTCTCATACGTTATTAAGATGACGTTTACTCGAAAAATTCGTTAGTCACATATTGCACATAGTTACTCAGCATTGTTTATTTGTTAAAATCATGGCATTGAAAAGTATAAGAACTTACATATATTCGAATGTTATGTAACAATTTTGAAAAATTCTTATAAATGGTTATTACAGTCATACTAATACAAAATTTAACATAATAGTATACTATATGAATAATAATCTTAATAATAACAGTGTAATATTTCTAACATTTTTCTTTCATTAAATTGGCATTTGTATGTGCGATACTCTTACTAGATAATATTTCACATATTCCCTTCTCCAAACATTACGTCACAGCTTGTCCATTGTCAGCCACAATTATCTAAAACGAGCTTTACTTTAAGGGAACGTGATTTATCGGTTACATTCTATATCTGTTGTATTTCCGTTTTTACTTGTATGCATAGGACATGTCTATATTAACTCGAACAGAACATTATTAACTAAAAGATAAAAACGAGCAAGCATAAAAGTCACGTTACATTTTAAGAGTAACTCATCTTTGTCTAATCTCTTTATTTTTACGTACATTCAACTTATATTTCGATTTCGCATTAAAATTTTCAATAAATGTATTCTGAACGAATATCCAGAGTATACATGTTTAATTCAATTCATTTATCTTTCGAATCTGGAATGTTCAAACTCAATGAATTTAAAGCGAAGGATCAAAATTGTTGCCACGTAGAACTAATAGTCAGAAGTAGTATAATCCTTAATATGAGGTGTCCGAAATATGTAGTGCTGCCATCTATTAGCGGTACCACGTACAAACAAACAAATCAACAAACTACGTTACCACGGTCGGTAAATGATAAGTCTGTAATGAAAGCTCGCGCGAAAACCACAAAATTAACAGTGTCGTCCCCAACAAAAGCACCCAGCATTCCATCAGCTCCTTCGGAACTATGCGGCTCACGTATTTATTCAATACATTCTACGTTATTCATGTACGAAATTAATCTGTGTGGCCCAAATCGAGCAACCGTCATCTTTCTCCCTCTTACAGAATAGGGAAGCCATATTCCAAAGCTCCCTTTGACCGATCTACAGGGTGATATCACACAACGTAATTCTTACGAGAACGTCGAAGGTCCCACGAAACAGGCTGAGACTATCAGAGGCCACATAACTCGCCGATACGTATATCACAATGTATACACCAGATACACAGGACGACGTCAATACCGCACGAGTTTAATGGTATCCACGAAAAACTTGTGTAAATTCGTTTACGGGGGTGGCTTTTATTTTCTTTTTTTCTCTCCCTTTCTTTTCTTACTTTTTCTTTTTACTCACACTTGCACGGACTGTTTTTCTTCCGTAAGGTCTGCATCGATAGTCCCGTGTAGGCGACGAGAAAGTATCGGATATAGGAGAGGAGAATGCTACCGATCTTCTCTCTCGGCGCACCCTCGGCCGCCGTACTATCGTGGATGGAATTCTCAACACAGACACATGTCGCTCACACGTCTCTTTCTCCCTCTGTTTCTGCGATTCCTCTTCTGTCGCGCTTTCTTCCCGTTGCTCTCCCACTTGTTCACTCCTTCTCCGTCTGTCTCTCTCCGTTCACTCCCACCACCCTATTCCCCTTTCACCCCCGCGACCTATCTTGTGCCTCTTCAGCTATCCTGGCTGGCCGTTACTCTTCCGTTACTCCCTCTGTCTCCTTCGATTCGTGTATTTCCACAGGAGTATGAAACTGGCGCGTTTCACGTACGGTCGGTACTTCTTGTCCAGGAACACGGTCCACTTTGTCCCAGACAAGCAGTGAAAACGCCGAGAACTTGTTCAAACACTGTTCGAAGATCGGTTTCTCGCGGTACACGCGCGTCGCGTAAAAATACGGAGGAAGTAACAGCTGCCTCTGCCGGCACGGGTCACCCATGTTAGCCTCTCTTATTGATCAATAATATACCATCTAGTACGTGGCGTCGTCGCTTCGGGGCCACAGAGAACATTTCCCGCTTCGTGCGCGCTTTTCCACGCCGAATCTACACTCTTCTATTTCATCCCCTAGTGTTTTCACTATCTGAAAGCGAGAAGCTACTTTTCAAATGTTGATTTTTCTGATAACGAATTATAGTTGTATGTATATCGATTAGATTATTCCTTTTTTCCCCACAATTTGGATATCGACTGAGAGGACATATCGATGGGTACGCTGTTTTTATACTTCGTGACAACCTTCATTGCGGGGTGGCGCAACTGCAAATGATGTCGTGGCGTTCGCGATGCCTTTCCGTCTATGGTTGGCTGTTGCCAGCTACTGTTGCGCGAGAAAGACGGAGAATTAAAAATTACCATGTCATTGCGTGGTAATATGTAATTATTGTTTGGGATAGGTCGATAAATGCCGACCATTTTCTTCATTGTTCTCTTTTACAATTCATCGTTTAATATTACAAAAGAATCGGATTGATGGTGGTGCAGTTGTGTATAAAAGTGGACTATTTTATCCTAGTGCATTACAAAGTATTTATACAATCAGGTTTTGTATTTTCTTGTTGGCATATTATTAGCAAGGAAATATACTGTTTATTAATTACAAGAGATTAAATAAATGCTAATTATTTCATATAAGATCGATGCACGCGAAATGTTGAATACAATCCGTATCCTGTATAAAACTATAATGAATTTATATTTTGATATTCAATGTCGAGCATTGTACTGAATCTATTCAATTTATTTCCATTTGATTTTAATACAATTAAAAACGAATGTTCCCGCGAGGTGGTGGGTCATAAACGAAACAGAGTCGATAGGGATGTGAAGTTTGAATTATGTACACATACATGTATCTTATCCTAGTGACGATAGATGGTACTGTAAATTTGCGCGCAAAAATTGAATCTTTTCTAGAAGGAACGAAGTATACTTTTTGTATTCACTTCCTGGATAAGAATATAAGATAAATAATAAACAATGCAGTTTATATAACTTTAGTATCTTCTGTACATATTTCAAATTTCAATTAGATATTGATTAATTTTATTCAATTTAGATCTTTGAATCAATCATGCACATTGAATGTTAAAAATTGCTAAACAACTACTAAGAATTTTACAAAATATATTTGTGTTATATTATTTATTGCAATAATTTTGAAGAAAATGCAATTTTTTTATTTTTAAACAATAAAAAAGGATGAATTTTTGTACGATTTATATGAAAAGAAACTCATTAAAACAAAGAATTATGAATTAAAAATTGAAGAAATTATAATTTTTATTTCTTATAAATAAATATCAAGTATATATATATGGTATGCAAAAGTTTTCAATATCTGCTGTTATTTTCTGACGTAAATACGAAGCTTCATAAACTTAACAATCTTAACACTACTGAAAGTTCTTTACTATGATTTATTTCCCTCATGTTGAAGGTTAAATGAATTTAAATGCAATATTTTACGAAGTGCGATAAATAAGATATACAAGTCTGGCTTTGCAATTGGACAGGTTGCTCATTGCATCAGAAAGGTATTCTTATACGAGATTAAAAATATTTTAATACGTATAAAACGATATTATATAATTAATAACAATTTTTATTAACAAAAAGGATGTACAAATCCATCTAATACTGTTACACATATGTTATGTTTTATGTTATATTCCCGGTGAATTTTTTAAAATAATTTAATCATCAACCAAAAACTTTAACGTGTAAGTACTCCGACATTATTATTAAACTATATCAAATAAAATTTCTATAAGATATTTCCAAATAATATTGAAAAATAAGATATTAAAAATTTTGAACAAACTGCAATTGGAAATGAATATAATATACATATAACTTGTCCAACACGTATAATAATAACATCTGCTTAAACGTTTCCGTTAACGCTGCTTAATTACTCGAATTAAGGCGACAGCATTTTTAATGACATTTGAGAAGCCTGTCCGCAGAAACGACATGCTACGCCACTGGTCTCCTCGTTTTTACCTTCATATCGAAGTCACGAGTTCTCAGTTTGCGCATAGCCGCCGTAAAGTAAGGATGTGCTGTGTCGTTCGTCACCTCCTTCTATTCAAGAAGACAAAGAGAAATTAGGACTACGGTGTATCTACGTAATATTTATACTCGTCACCCGTGTCTTATCGATATTTCCAGGCTAATTAGGCGACTGACAAATGAACTCACATCATGACATCCCGTAAAAACTTGGCTGTTATATTAACGACAGTACTTGGAATTTTCACGATTAACATTCACGCCAGATCCTGGGGTAAGTAGAATAAGCATTTGTTTAATAATTTTATGTGACGAAAATTTTGACTAACAGGAATTTAACGTAGTACACACGGTGTAAGTAACACCGCGTTGCGGGTCGCGCGAACGCTGTCTCCATTCACGCGGTTTCAGTGGTCACGTACGCCACTTCTCCCAGACTGTTTTACCATGCAGAACATCGAAATACGGTTGTAAAGGTGAATGAAACCGACGTTTGATTTGTCTCAAAACGCTTCGCCAAACTTTCACGATTTATATTCACACGGAAACCAATCGAAACGGTACTTGTCCTTATACCTGTTTACGTAATGAATGTCAAGTTGTAGACTGCGTTCCGTGTACAGGAGTAATGCGCCTTGCTAACTGACCGCGTAAAGCCTCGACCCCTGGCCAGTTATCAAGGGAGGTATGTATTTAAAAAATCACGAATACCTCTCTATTCCGTTAGATACGAGTCGTGTGGCGTATAAATATTGAATATATTTATTTATTTTACATATAACACACGAGATTCGTTTTACAAAGTCACCCCTAAAAACTGATACAGATAGCAACGGCCAGCTAGGAAAGTAGAATTCCAGTCAGTTAGTGTGTATGTAGTGTATATTTGTACACGCACACGGGAATCAATGTGTACGAATGAACAGCCGTTTTATTGAAAATCTAATGGAACGACGAATAGAGAACCATATTAAATTACCATGGTTTGGTAACGATGCTAGAAACTGTCGACTACCGGCGAAATTTGAAATCATGCATTCATGACGATAAGTGCATTGGCGGGGACTTATTTCTCCTACTTTGACTATTTGGTCCTTGACTAACATCGAAAGAAAAGCATGTGGCATGGAAACCTAAAAATAACCGTTAATCACGCAAATTATGTCACAAAAATTTTTCGAATAGCAGACGATGTCGGAAATTCTTCGAATTCTTTGGTATTTCTCGCACGTTCTCGCGAGCGCGTCTAGAAAATCTGCCCCACTACGCCGTGCTTCCTACTGCTAGACTCAACCGATCCGCGTATTATACAAACTGCGAACCGAATTATGCGTGTACGATGAAGTGTGAAATTTCGGTTACGTAACAAGCGAAACTGATAAGATTGATCGGTTTGTTTAATCCTACGATCGCATGGAAAGTTTACATTGTACAAGACTGTCTTCATCAATGCATCGATATATAGTATAACAGAGATTTTAATATTTTTACGGTACTATGTATTATATTTGAAATGAAACTATATTAGCAGTGCTGGAACTTGACTAGTTTGTGAAGTAAACAAGACGAATTAATTTCTTATTCCCTGTTTGCTAACATCTTGAACTTGATTATTCCTTTATTCAAGGATCTCTTGTTATATAGGGTGTTTACGGTACTATGTAGTTCCGTTAGTGACTTTTTCGTAACTGAGAACATAGAAAAGAATAATGCTTTACTATTTCTTACACACCATGTATATGATTATGTAAAATGTGTATCCGTACAGCATAATAGACTAGTTTAATAAAAAATACGTTGATCAGTTTTCGATCGCATCTAACCTTTTGATAAGTTGACACAACAAGTATAACGAACACGTATGGCATTTTATATTACACGTATTTCATCTCATTAATAAGATCTACGAGAACGTGTTTATTAGAAATAAGCATGATGAAAACGTTTCGAGCGCAATGAAACTGAATAAGCTACATTTTCATATCGCAATCGCGAAGCAGGCGATGTAAGACGTTCCGAGTTATGTATATGGGACAGCGAAATGTAACACTCGAGATAATTTATGAAAAAAAAACTCGAAAGTGGGAATAATAACAGTAAAAGATGACTCAGCTTTGCATATCATTTTTTACTTTCATCATCAATTTTTTCTATGCATGCCTTTACCGCGTCACTAATTTGATAGATCACTTTTTGTACAATAGATCAACTCGGTAAAAAAGAAATATGATATTATTATTTAATTGAATAAAAAGTAAAAAATTGATAAATGAGAAAAATAAAAATAGTTAGAAATGTATTTGGCAAAAAATATTATTACAATATATTAAAAATATGTTTCAGAAGCGTTGAAAATAATTGTTCTCGTAATTACTTGTTTATGCGAATGGAATAAATTTTTCCTTATAAAAATTTAAATAAATAAACATTAATAACAATACATATATATATATATGTATTATTATAACATTTTTGCATATGCATATACATTTATAATATTTGCCCTTTGTAACCACATTTCTATGCATATGTATGTTAAAGTTATGTAAGATATTATCAATATTTATAATTTTAGTTTTTCCATTTTCACATTGAAATTTATGAATAAAATTTGGAAAAGCCACTGGTAAACAGCCAATAGTATTGCTATGATATTTTTGTGAATTTACATTCGTAATATTTTTTACAACTATTTATATCTCGTGAACACATATATATATATATATATATTTCTATTCATCTGTATGCCAAAATTGTATGTAAAAAATATGAACATTAAAATAAAGTAAAGTTAATTAAATATTTACATTAAAATTCGGAAAAACTATTGCCATATAGTAAAAGTATCTAATAAATACCATTTACTATAGTAAATCTTACAACTACTACATATATACGTTTTCATCTTGTTGTCTACTCTTGCATAAACAAAATATATGTACATGCGTACATGATTCCGTCAACGTTGCTACTACGATATCAAGTCGAAGTTACTTAACATATTCGTACGCGCGAGCACACGAATATATTGCAAGAACGTCAACAGTTTATTCGATATTTCGAAGGCATTGCGCACTTCCATTTCCTCCTTGCTAGGTCAATTGACAATGAAGAAAAAATTCAATGATCTTCGACTTTAGATCTCATTTATCGATACTAAGTTTTTAAATAAATTTTAATCACTTGTATTTCCCGAACAGTTTGTCGCATTACTTTCTTACTTATAATTAGAGCTGATACGGTGCGCAATGTATAATTGCGATATGTGTTTTTGAGTTTTCGATATCTAAAGCAAATAATATACAAACAAAAATTTAGACATTGGGAAATTTCTGTAACAGAAATTAAAGTTTTATCAAACGCTTACATTTCTGTGCAAAACGACAAGTTGCTTTTTTTCTTTCTCTTATCTTCTTCTTTTTTTAGTCGAAAGATTACTAGAATATTAAATATTTTGTTTTATGTTATATTTCATTTAATTGTAGTTGCGATTTTTCTTATTTAAATTGTACTTAACAATAAAGGTGATTTATAATTAATTATCAACATTAAAAACGTTACTTATAATATTAAAGGAATCATACGATACATTGAAATGCACATAATGTACATAACAAGAGGAACAAAAAATTCCTTTACTGTTTTGTGATAAAACATTTAACTTCGAGATATAGTGTCAAACTTTGTACATTAAATTTCTGGCGCGGACCTTTTAAATGTATAGTAGTTGCGCGCGCAGCATCACAAAACATATGCGTAACTGAAAGCACGTGTGCTTGATGAAAGAATTATATATATTACACAAAATACTTGACGCATGCGAGAATAGATAAAAATTACAAACTTTATTAAGCTCTGACCGAATTGGCTCAACTTTGAACTTTGAACTTTAGTATTTTTCCTTTCATATTTCCTTATGTATAGAAAATTTATATATCCTCTAATAAAGTTCTATATACGGTCTTGAAGAGCATCAATCGATGCCGCCAATTTGTAGGTTAATTTATAGCCTCGATATAATCAACTATATGTGTGTGTGTATATATACATATATATATATATATATATATACATTTGTAGTATCATAGAAATCTAAATACAAGCTTTTTCAAATTATAATATATTACTATTAATCCGCTTTGACTACACAGTTTTGTTTACTTATGAGAAAAAGATTATTATTTACTACAATCTTTTATTTCAATCTAAGATCTAAGAACTACTCCTTGTAAACGTTGATAGTGTAGGCATAAAATAAAATCAAACAAAATATACGTAGCATTAGAAAGAGACATACTGATATTATCTTTTGTATTATATTATTTATATTCAAAATTGATAATTTTGCAACGTCCCTTGGCGTAATGCTAATTTCTAGAACAACTGTATAATAGCAAAGAGACATAAATGTTGAGGAGTAATGGCGTAAATGATCGATCGCTATTACGTGAATTGAGGAAGATCTTTTGAATAAACATTATCAAACAGATATGTACATATACATATGTACCCATTATTGGCACTACGTTATACTGAAGGCGACGAGTTCAATTTTTGTCGATATCATGTATTGTTAACATATTTTCAAATATGAATGCATGATAAAGTTAATAAATAGAGCTTAATATAAGTTTCAAATTGTTTTTGCCAACAGAACTTTTCGATACTTGAAAAATTGCAATTATTGTTTTTCCTTTATCTTCTTTAGACTCGTCGTAAACTTACATTGTTTGGAATCATAAGAAATAATTGTTATATTTATAATATTTACAGAGAAATGAATATGATCGCAGGAGTCAGGGTTAAGAACTCTTAATTAACCGATATCTTAATGCAAATATACGAATGATAAGTGTGATGCACGGACGCTATCTTTAGTTTGTGAAATCGAGACGATTGCTACTGCGCTCTGATATAATAAATTTAACCATTACGATCTTTGCATTTTTATACTTCGATTCTGCTCTCGTCTTAGCAAACAACAAGGATTTGTAATATTTTAAGAAGATACGTGACATAAAATTGAAACGAGAAATCACGCATACCCATAAGACTTTTTCCATGTTTTATTCAAACTGCGTTAATGTTAGAAAAATGTAATCGGATTGGAAATTACCGAAAGAACATAGCAGAGTTAGTTATACGAATTCATTTATACTTTCACCAATATTTATACAAGTATTTTTTACTTAAGTTACTACTATCACTATTATCGAGTACTAATCTTTATTTGATCTAGATATAACAGTATAAAGATATTTCCAAGCTAGGTAAGGAAAGAATTTATATATATAGATCTATAATAGAAAATTATTTATTATAGGTATCTGTATAATTATTATGAATATAAATTATTGTATAATTTTTATTATATTATTATATAATAACTGTAAATGTAGCAGAAACTTTTAACAACGATATAGTTTTTAATAAACATACATGATTTGTATGATCATTATTAAACAGTTAGAAACAATTGGAAATAATTAGAAGGTTCAGGTCCACGAGAAAAAGGAGAAATATCAAGTTTTAACATTTCTTCGAAAACTTATTAAAATAAATCTATTTTTCAATATATGTATAATGTCACAACTTCATATTTTCTCATAGATATATCAAAATGAAACATTCTATTCTTCATTTTATTCTACATCGTTTTCAACTTTTGTTCATAATTTTTGGTAATATAGAACACACTAAACGGTAAAAAAAAGTGAAAAATACCTTGTACACCTCAATTTCTTGTAACTGCTGTGAAAATTGTAATTCAAATTGGCGATATAGCCAGTGATAAAGAGCAGGCACAGGAACGTACAGAAAAACGTTAAACTCATTCCTCTTTTCTCCCGTGGACCCTTTAATTATTAACACGTTAACGACAGCTAACGCGTTACCGTGACTCAAGGATAAAATAAATTTCTTGTGTCTATTTCCATCTGTAATCATAAGCGACATAAAGTCATACATGGCGTAATATTTGAAATTAAATTTTTCAAATATTCCTTAAGTGTAAAACTGCGCGGTTCAGTTTAATATTTAAGTAAAGTTAACAACTACGAATGTGTCAACTTTAGAGAGGTGATGTCTCTCGAGTATTACGCGATTAGCAAAATTGTAACTTCAAGCAACATCCATTCCGTAGTGCAACTTAATATTCGTTGAAACTACAAACCGTCCAGGATTAATTTTTCAATAGTTATCTTCGTCGGTAGCAAATGACTCGTGTATCATAAATTACTAAGATAAATATAATTGCACCCCTTATAAACAGCCAAAAGATAACGATAAAGCTATCGTAGGTGCCATGGTATTAACAAAAATGAGGAGATAAGAAAACTTAACTTTCTAAAGTATCTTTAAGGTAACACTATACGATATTTTCAAGTTCTAGGTAATAATTAATGATAATTGATTATTAAACAGAATTTTAGAGTATATGCAGATATTTTTTCTAGTAATTTACAGTATCCCATAAATCAGATAAGCAATGTTAGTTTCTAGGTATTTTCTAGACAGTCATTTGAAAAGTTAAATTTTTTAAATTTCTGGGGAATATATAATAGAATATATCTTGTCTGATATTTACATCCTTGAAACTGTACATTGTTGTCTTTGAAACAATTATCGTATCTTTTGAAATATTAAAAATAGATAAATCTTCTATTTTTACACAAATCTTATGATACTTAAATTACTATATAATCACTATATCCTTACATAGGACAAACGTATAGGAATGTATATAATGAATGCATAAATAATTAAATTCATACATTGATAATCGAAAAACTATCATCGTTAAGGGAAAGCAACTACTCAATTAAATTAATTGATAATTGATTAAACATGACAATTTCATTGAATGGTTGCAGTGCAATTTTAATGAAATGCAATTTGCTTGCTTCAGTATTTAAACAATTTGAGAAAATATTCTACTAAGTTCAGATATTTTTTGGTTTGCAGATATAGCGATCGCGATAGGGCGTGAAGTTGAATTTCTCGCACAAAATCAGACGATAATCGGACAGGCAAAGTTAGCGGAAGCTGTGACTCTATCGGGGGTGGCCTACGATGATATCACTAGAACAATGTATTTTAGCGATGTGAGTAACAAGAATATAACCATATTCAGTAATGACCTGGAGGACAAGAATTTCACGTTGAAACCGTTACTTAAAAGTAAGTACATCAAATTTCTTTTTACTTTACATATTTCTGAGTTACTTTCAACTTATTTCTGAATATTATTACAATTGTATTTGCCTAATGTATAAAGATAGAGTTTATCTTACGTATGCACCTACTTGGTATTGGGAAATTACGAAATTTAAATTATCCCAATGTTACTCAAAATGGACCAAAATATGAATAACAAGAGCAAATTGAAACTTCTTTGTAACTAAGAAATATTACTTTATTATTAATATTATTCAGTAGATATATTTCAAATATCAATTTAGCTGATAAACTTCCATATAGTATAAATATCAATATTACTTTCTATGAAATATTTTATCGGACAAAAATTCATTAAGATAATTTGCATTTACTAAACTAACAGCTTAACGTCTTTCGTTTTTCTGTCTAAAAAACGTACAAAGCATGATAGAGTATTAAAAAATACTCAATTAGCATTTGACGATAATTTACGGTTCTTAAAATAGAATGATAAATGCCTGGTGCAAAATCGAATTATTACATTTATAATGAAAGAGAAACGTATCACAGGATTACTTATCATCCATGTATTATCTTATACGTAATGCAATCCAAGTAAGCGTTTCGTTGTGGGAATAAAGAAATCATTGTCATGTTTTACATTAATCATATAAATTTATTAGGATTTTAATAAAGAATCTTAATTAGATAAGATAAATCTAAA
The DNA here is from genome assembly GCF_014825855.1 of Bombus pyrosoma. Taxonomy (NCBI): domain Eukaryota; kingdom Metazoa; phylum Arthropoda; class Insecta; order Hymenoptera; family Apidae; genus Bombus; species Bombus pyrosoma. Next base: position 5,886,242 of record NC_057778.1, on the reverse strand, counting down.
AATACTATTCATTCCTTAATCCTGCTAATTGCATGATCTATTGAGCTAACTTGAATGATAGCTTTTTCATTTCGTAGAAAAGTATTTTTAAATATTTTCAGTAGGATGTGAACTTATGATATTAAATATTTATTTCAGTATTAATCTTTTTATACGTTTACTCTATAATTACTTTTATATGTATCATTATTATTATTTCTTTTTTCCTATATATTCTATATCCTATTTCTATATATATATATATTAGTAATTAGTAATTAATAGTATGTATTGGTAATTTCCAACTGACTATTTACTAAACTTCTTTAAGAAAGATCAAATAAATAAAATGTATCAATGTAGAAAGAAATAATTTGCTTAGAAATCGAGCAAACTTTTTCTTCTCAAGATGATGGTAGGTTTTTTCCAAAGATACGCATCTGTAAAACTTTTGGGAAGGATAACGGCACCACTCAAGATTTTGTCTTTCAATTTATTATAGTCGTTCTTAAAGAAACAGCCCACAATGTAAAACTACCATTTTCCATAAAGAACAAAGGAAATGGCCTTTTATCCTTTGGGTGCATCCATGTGTTTTTTATTCGTCACAAAGGGAGATTTCATGAATGATAAAAGACCAAAAGGCGATGTTGAAGTAAATGATGACGGTACTAGTTTGAAAAACGATCTGAATATCATTTAGATGGATTCATTAAAGATAACATAGAATTTTTTTTAACTTATTGCCTTGAATATAGAATTCTACAATTAAAACTTTGTAGTTTTTCAATGCTACTTCAATGCATTGAGAAACGAAGTTAGAATGTCAAATAATTACGTGTCTGATACATAAAACCGAACTGGTTCAAATGTTTCTTCTGTTACCTTCTTTTTGTTATCTATTTAATAAAAAGGGTAAGGAATATCTCCAGAGAAGTTGTATTTTACTTAGAAAAGAAAAAAAGTAATTTTCACCTTATACCACCAGTATTCCACAATTTCTTACGTTCGAAATTCAACCATACAATCAATAGAAAAATAAGTGTACTTTTACATTTAAATATAAACTTCGTCTTTCGAAAGAAAGTATATATAACAAACGATGTTCTTTATTATCCGCAGAACAAAGCAAAAGTTACATTCTTGCGCTTGCCTTTGACATAAAGAGTCGAACCCTATTTTGGAGCGACGCTTTGCAAGGAGTGATCATGAAGATGCACGTATCAGAAGATGGGCTACCGGAAGAACCAACGATCCTCCACAATTTAACGTACCAGAGCCCACGCGGTATCGCTCTGGATGTATGTAACAGGTGTGCCATTTATGTCCTACTTAGAACGTTGTCGTGCCCATTCACGACAACGTGCAATCTCGACCGGTCTAGTTCCGTTTAGAAAATCGCGTCAAATAAAAGAGAATAAAAATATGTTCACCGAACGGGATTAGGAAAAGAAAGAAAAGAAAAAGATAAAGTAACACGCGATATAAAATGAAACTCGAATGTCTGATAATTGTACGTTGTTTCCAGTCACATATACTGGGTAAATAGTAATAATACAAATCCAAGTATCGAGAAGTCGAATCTAGACGGAAGCAATCGAGTAACAGTGATCAAAGAGGATTTATACGAGCCACTGGCTGTCGCTATAGATCACAGTAACAAGAAGCTATATTGGATTGACGATGCAGAAGGCCTAAGAATAAAAATCGAGCGCAGCAATCTCGATGGTTCCGAGCGTGAACTATTGGTTCACCCTAAGCGTCATCAACCAGTGTACCTGGCGTTAGATCATAACTCGATATATTGGTCCGATCTGGTGCACAGAGCTGTTTGGACAATACCAAAAGACGCGAAGTTTGACGAGCCAAAGATGTTTCGCTCGTACCAGTCAACTCATGACGCCGATCCAGCTGGGATCGTAACCCGTGATAACGTTGGCAAAGTAGAATGCCCGGTGAATACGAATGTAACACAAAATACTAACCCGACGAACTTGTCGCTTGACGAAAAGTCGTATAATAATTTGATAACCAGCACAGAGGAATCGGAACTGACCACAGAGACGTCCAAACACTGCCTGAATGATGGTCATGTGGGTGAGAAGGAAGGAACGTGCCAGTGTAGGCTTGGGTAAGTGTCTGATGCTAGATATGTACGTAATTTGAATATCTCAAAAATATGTTATTCAATCTTGAATTCGTAGAATACAAACTAAGTACAAATTCAACTATTTCAGATTCACTGGACCGTATTGCGAGATGAATCTTTGTCACAATTACTGCTTCCAAGGCAATTGCAGTATAAATAGTGACGGATTGCCCACATGTAAGTGCAATAACGCATTTATTGGACCAAGATGTGAAACAGACCTCTGCAAAGACTACTGCTTGCATGACGGTCAATGTTCCGTCCAAGATGAAAAACCAGTTTGTAAATGTAAATATTCCGAAGGATCTCGTTGCGAGATTTTAGGCAATACTGCTGAACTTTGTGAAATAATTTGTGCAACAGAACGAGTTCCTACTAGCATCGTTACCGCTCATTGCAGGTACATTGCTTTTGAGAAATTCTTAACTTCGTAATTTTATGAGGACCTGAAGAATTTCTGCGACCTTCTTACTTCGACTTCAATCACTTCTGAATTCCTAGTCTATCGGCTTTAATTAAAATAATCGTTTATTTCATAGCAGAAGAACAATTTCGACGACAAATAATAAATAAATAAATGACCCGACTGATAGATAGTAGCATGTGTCATGTTACTATTGTGTATAAGATTCATTTTTGTATAAATAACTTGTCCAATTAACAGAACGATATCTTTTCTGAAATATCGCATTCACGCATTTGTTCGTATAGTTTCTTCACGGATGAAGCTACTATAAACATATGTTGTTAAAGGGTTAATATTCGAATGAGATTATTTCTAACCAATTTAATACAATTAAACTTTAAAGAATATAAAACTTATAATTCTCGTTATTTTCTGTTAACAGGTGTCCCGAAAAGAATCGCCTTGCACAAATGGTGATAGCTAAAGAGGAAAATGAATATAGTACGTGGCTACCAATTTTCGGTGCAGCCGTTGGTGTACTTATTCTTGTAATAGCCGTACTTAGTTTTTATGTAAATAAATTCCGAAAACGGCCACGCATCAAAAAGCGTTTCGTCGTCAGTAAAGGTGGTGTGACACCACTCACATCTCGGCCACAATTGCCGGACAATCAGTGTGAAATAACCATAGAGAACTGTTGCAACATGAATATCTGTGAAACTGTGAGTGATCGACCAGCTAAAATATAAACATTATATATGTGCATGCTAAATATGGGCATACGTGTGCAATAAATTGGAGATGTAAGATACGTACTGCAGCTACATACATATTCGAGGAAAAAGAATCAGTTAAGGGCTTAAAGAAAAATATTCAAACAACAACCTTAATAAAGTAGATTGTTTCTTTTTCCTCTGTGTAAGAAATTCAAGTGCAAAGTAAGAGCACAGAGATTATGATATTGCTGCTCTCTAATTTTAGATTGACAATGCTTATTGTTATTTATTAAAGTTGACGCTTAATTAATTTGGGGTACTTAACATTTAAGTAATTAAAATCAGTTGCATATTTATTTTTTACTAACTTCAATGCTATTGCAATAAATATTATTTTATGATATCTTTTGCTTATGTTCTGATTAATATGCCGCTATGCATGAATTTATATAAATTGTTACACATTGTACGTTTCTTATCAAGATCTTCAGTAGATACACAAAATTCATTGCGACAAACTTATCATTATGCGATACTCTATTACAAAATAGGTGCTGCAGTATGAAGTAAACATTCAGTAAATTAATGACTATGAGTTCGAAACGCTTTGTATTAACAAAACATTAAATTTTAAACAAATAAACAATTTTTAAATATAAAAGTCATTTCGAATTAATAGTAACCTTTCTATAGAATAACAGCATGGAAAAGAAATTAATACTTTATTACGAAAATACTACAGTACTGAACATTAATGAATGCAACTCACAGTATTTCATATAAACTCTTATGTACAAGTTATTCACATATAAATTAATTCTTAGATTCTTTTTTTCATCTTTGGTATTTAATATTTTCTTTTAATTTTATTTTTTATGGTTTATCAGAGTTCATCGTCTTTATCATACTTGACATCATCAGAATCTCGAAGCGAGCTTAATCGAGTTCACATCATTTAAACTTTAATTTTTTACAGCCATGTTTCGAACCAAAATTATGTGTGGCAGCGTCGGGAGCTAATGTTTCTAAGAAAGAGGAGAAGAATTCTTTACTCGATAATATGGAGGAGAATTCGTGGTAGCATAAACTAATATTTGGACGTGTCAATTGGCAAAGATTTTATGGACTTAACAGGAAATCCGTCAAAAGTTTAACTTCGCGGAACTGCACGTCTGTACATACCGCAGAATGCTGTAGTATTATTGTTATGATTAATAACGATGCTTACAAAATGTACGGGAACACCATGACAATGATAAAGTCAGAAAAAAGAAAGCCAAAGGTCTTTTCGAGGACTCTTAATTTTTATTACATCATATAATATGTAGGGCTGTGTTCATATAAAAATTATTTCATCTAGTTGTTAAAAGGTTATCAATTTTTGTTAAAGATATGTAATTAGATATTTTTCGTAGGAGAACAAGAAATCTTAAGTCCTATGGCATTTTTTAACTGCCTTGGTGTATAAATACATAGATATATGTATACATATACACATAAAATTTATAAAAGTTTTATATAGTACTTTGTTCAATATTTCTTGGTTCTCTGATTTATTCGTCATTCGTTTTTATTTTCTGTTCCACTCTTTGTTTTGAAGTTGTTTCAGTAATAACAAATTATATCTCAAAATAACTAGCTCTGTAAATTAATCCTGAGTGCAACCGAAAGGGTACATGAAACATGCCTTAATTGCTAGGCTTAAAGATTGCTCAATGTACCACTGATTGTGAGTACAATTCTAAAAAAAATTTTAATTTTCATTGCAAAATTATTGTAATGAACTGCATTATGTTTATGAAAAAGAAAAATGAACGTTTCTAATTAAGATCGTCATCGAGTTTAAGTTTTAAGCATTAAATTATTAAATCGAATTTTTTTAATTCATCTATGTTCGTTTTCATTTTGTACATTTGCAGATAAAAGAGGGATGTCTACATTAACAAAAATTACATATTGTTTTACTAAAAAAAGAGAATGTTAGCTTTTAGAAAAAACAATATGAAATACCAAATGGCTTTTTTAACTGCCTTATACATTCTATGAAATACAAAAATATTATTTGGATAGTTTTAAAAAATTAAATTTTTTAAAAATTACTTTAAAATTAGTATGAGTGATTTTGTTTTTTTTGAACGATTATACTTGTTTGTTTGTATAAAAATTATATAAAGCTATCTTAAACATTTGTGCAAGTTTGTGCACATGATTCTTCAAAAGAAATTCATTATTTACATTCTCGAATAATAATAAAATTATTATAATGTAAATTGTGGACGTTTACATCCATAGAAAGTACAACAAATGTGTTGAACTTCGTTTGCAGACTGAAGGATTCTGTGTAATCTCTTGGTTTTGGAAATAGAGTACAAATGGTTATATACTTAAGTGAAAGTAACTTATGCGAAATATGGTAAAACAATGAAGGAATCTGTTTGAAACTGTCATGTTATGTTTTCCGTTCTATCGCTTCCAATAACGAAATACCAAATTGTACTTTCTATCGTTCTCTTTGTACTTAAACTATACAATTGTTCACAGCAAATGGTAGCTAACTTTTTACGATGTATAGCTACTTAAAACATAAACTTAAATTTATACCAAAGTTCTACGTAACATTATCAACACTAACTGTAATAGTATAATTTCTAAACATTATTTCGAGGTAATATTAAAGATTAAGTTTATAGAACGTCATATATATGATAATAATACTAGTAATAATAAAATATCTTTTTTGCACCAAATGAAGCTGTATTAAATAAGTAGATAAAACAGAAAGGCAATTGTAGCATGGCAGTAGCTTTTACAATGCAAAAATGTTGCGCAGCTATGTCCTGGTTTAAACTCATTTATGGACATAAAATATGCCATTTATTATCATGGTATAAACGAGTTAACATTTTAAACAACATACGTTTTTTTTCCCCATATGTACTTCTATATTTTACGCTACGGAATAATGTTCCTGTTGTAGAGGCAAATTAAGAATATGGCGATTTATTTTGTTCCTGTACACGATGCTAATATAATTTAAAAACCATCGTCCTTTGCAATGGCGTGATAATTTTTTGAAAAGTTTAGTAGACAATTTTATACAACATATTTGTATTTGTTAGACTCCAAAATATGTTCAAATAGAATGATACAAAGATATATATATATATATATATATATATTAAATAATACATTTGGAATGTAGTCCTTTCTCGAGCACTCAACCCCAGAGGAGGGTTAGTGGATTTATAGTGAAGGGCTTATATTCCCTCATAAATTATAGAATAATTTGTATATAGCGAAATTACAATCTTTATTTTTTATTGTTTTCTAGTAATAGTAAAATATGATTTTGTTAATATGTCACATATCGTTTCGTATCATAATATTACGCGGTACTTAAATTATTTTATTGTTTTTATAATGGAATTTACTTCATCTAAATTATTCGAGATTTTAAATAATTTGTATCATTCTATTATAATTAACATGTTGATCGCTATTGTATACAAATAAAAATGTAATAAATGATTAAGAGTAATCGATATGTTTTATTCCATAACTTTTTATTCCATAACTTTTATGCTACATCCTTTTAAGTTTCTGTACTACACTACTACACTATTTTTCCAGTTGTAGAAAAGATAAGAAAAAAAAGTCCTGTATTTTGAATAGAAATGTTAAAGTGAAAAACAAGGATTAACAATATTAAGAATTATTATTATGATAATTACATGCAAAAAATTAACATAAAAATAGAATATGTGTGTAACTCACAAATATTTCACTAGTCTGCTTTTAACTGACTTTCAAGTAAAACTACTTTTTCACCAGGTTTAAATGCAGGCATACCAAGATACGGACAACTAGCACATCGAAATGCATCACCAAGATAGCACTGAAAAGTACATGTATATTACTATTTAGTCAAATTTTTTTAGAGGACTAATATAGAGATGTATAACAAATTACTTACATTTCCACATGAAGACTTTGTAGTTCCTTCAGGTGCAGTTTTCCCACTTAATTCTTCAGCTAATCCACAAGAACAATCTTTGCATGCTTTTCGTTTACCTGTTGTGCTACATACTAAAATTTGTATATGAATAGAAGTATTCAACTAAAATTTGTATATGAATAGAAGTATTTGACTAAAATTTTTATATAAATAAAGTGTTCAACTTACCTCTCAAATTAGTTATAGGTTTTACAATGTCACTTTCATCTAAAAGATCATCTTCATCAATTAATTCTTCATCAACAGCGCTATCTAGTTTCCATACATTAGAAGATTTTTTTTCACCAAAATTAAGTGTTACACTAGAACCAATCTATATAAATATAATACAGGTGAAAATAAAGAGTATGTTTAATCAAAACTACATTGATTTATGAAAAACAGAAAAGTATAACTTACTTCAAATGAACGTTTTTCTGCTACTACTTCACAAATATTATCTGTATTATTATATGTATTAAGTAGAAGATCTTTTAATTGTTTTGTATCTAAACTTTCTTGCGCTTTTACTTTAAAACCAATTAATTTTAAGTTGGATACCCTTTCATCGTAAAGAGAATGTGCATTTTCTTTTTCTTGGAGTGACTCATAAATAATCAATGTTGCTCCGGGTTTCAACATTCGCAAAGATTCTTCTAAAAGCATTTTAAGATTCGGACATGATCGTTTAAAAATGGAGATAATTGCATCATAGGAAGAAGAATTAATACCTGAGAAGGAAAACATTAAATTTAGTGCATAATGATGAAACACTTTTTATATACAAAATTAACTAAATAGCACATACTGAAAAGCTATTTACTTTATATATACTACAGTACTTAATTACTTACATTTTTGCAGCTCTTTCGTTGATACAGTTGTCAGCTGTTCGGCATTGCTAAGATGTTTTTTAATTCCACTGATGAAGTCTACGATGTCATTATTGGAAATTTCGCTATCTAGGACTACCAGTACACTATGATTTTCTTTGAGAAAAGACATTTTTCACTAAACACAGTAAACATAAAATATTGTTAGGAGTTTCAGAAGCTTATGAAATGCAATTTTCATGCAATCTGGAGTTCAGCTGATTCCACAATCTAACGGAAGGTAGATGCGCAATTCTGTTGATAATGAATACCTGCGATACTAGCGCTACTTGTTATGAAACTAAGTAATTAATATATTTGAATACAGTAACAATATATTTCTGGAAAAGACATATTAAAATTACATGTTTAATTGTAAAATAATATTACTAATAATAAAAATGACATTATCAATAGAAATAAAATTATTTTTCAAATGTGTTTAAAAATTTCTATAGAATGACTCAGCGTTGATAGGTGTTGCTATCATTTATTACTTTCTGTTAAATAAAATTCATTTATTTGTTTGCTGCATATAAATAAAATATAATTAGATACATGCGTATAAGCAAAGTAAAAACAAAAGCTGATGTATCAGATGGAAATGTTATCAGTTGATTAACACACCTTTAGTAATACATATACAATACATGTATAATTAATATCATTGTAATATTGTGGTAATATTGTTATCATATTACTAATCTCCTAGAATTATCGTGTTATACTATATAAATTGTATATCTCCACAAAGATCAGAATTCTTCTGAAATTCTTAAAAAAATTGTGTAATCGTTTTTTCAAATCGAACACATACAATGATTCAAATAATCATCAAAGAATCTTCTACTTCTCTTATATAAAATACTTATATAAACTTTTATATAAATATTTGCATAATCTTTTCACCAATATATCATAATACAAACATTTTATTGTGCTTAATCCTGTACTATATTATATTAGTGTAGAATAAAGCAAAAATTTTAATTAATTTAAGAAGCATTTTTCTCATACTTGATTAGCTGTAGTTCAATTTGTAATTGCCAAGGAATGTAAAGGAATGTACACACAATAATGTCAATCCTAAGAGAAAAGCGGTTTGCTGAGGGATAAGATGTGGTAGGGATAAATTGCTTTATTCGTGTATTGTGACTTTCTAATAAAACGCAACAGATACACACGCAAGACGTATCTTACTCGATGATAACCTAATGGCCAGTCGTTCACTGTTGTTTGAGGAGTTATGTACGAGTTCTTCAACAAGCTAAAAGTTTTAATTCAAAGGAAAGGTAAGTTTTCTATATTTATAATCATTACATACATGTACATATATAATCATTTTTAATTTATTTCTATTTTATAAAATAATTTATCTATAGTATCTCAGCAATATTACTTTCTAAAGTAATTTAATAATAGTGCCTTCCTTTGAATGCATATTTGCTGTATGTATCGTGCTGCGAACTTTTAATATGTTAAACTATATACAATAGTAAGTACAATTTGACGATTTTGCAATTTTCTCATAAACGTAATGATGTATGAAAAATTTAATTTTGCTACAAAATCAGTCATAAGTCAGTTTCTCTTTTATAACGTGAATGCAACAGGTGATAAAATTATCGTTCAAATAACAAGGAATTAAATATAAAATTTACCTTAATATTACATCTAGAATGTTTTCATTTGAAGAGCTTAAGGAAAAAATTTGATATTGTAATTTAAGTTTTTTCTATTATATCTAGATACCATTATTATTTTGTTATTACTAATTGTATATTGTTTTAATAAATATACTTTAATAAGTGTATATAGATTGATTTAAGATGATATAAACCCTTTTATAAATGTCTCATTTTACATGAATTCCTCTATCATAAACTTCAAGTTTTACTCAAGTGTTTTTCTTTTTATCATTTTTTATTGGAGGTCCATGGAAGGCATGTAGGTCAATCTTATCATAATTTTCTTAAGCAATATGTATTGCAAAAGTATTATGCGTTAAAAATAATAGTATAAATATTGTTGTAGATGTATGTATTTGAAATAAATGTATTTGATAAAAGAAAAGTTTGGAAATCAATATTTGACAATTTTTTGTGCAAAGAGAAATTTATTTTTTGATAAATATTATCAAAGAGTACAAGATATATGTTGTCAAAAGATAAATTTCTTATAAAAGACATTTTTATATCTCTTTCTGATAATGAAATGTACAAAGTATATTATTTTATCATCTTTCAACAACAATAATACATATGACCCAATAATAATAAGATGGAGTCAGATTATACTGAACATATACAGAAATTTGTGTAGATTTTCATATTCTGGAAAAACAAGAAAACAAGAATACTTGATTTTTTTTATCGTCAAGCATAGTTATAGAGGTATATAATAATATTATACTAGTGAATAAGTAATTTTGAGAATTTCTTTCACAGATTTCATTGAGATTTATAATAAGCAAAAATGGTTCAGGATGAGAAAACCACTACTCAATCTCCACTTGTCACATCAAATAATGTAGGACATGATAAAGTTTCACATACTTTGGTGTTTTATGTGAATGGCAAGGAGGTATATACATATTTTATATATAGCATCTTAATAAGTATGCATGTGAGAAAAATGTGACAACTATATTTATGGTACATTCTTATATGATACATTCTTATATGGTATATTCTTATATAATGTATCTTATTTTAAGAATATATATTTTCCTTCAACTAAATTATTAATATTAAAATTAGAAAAGCTCTTTGACGAATGCTACACTTAAATAAACTGCTAAGAACGTATTTGTATGTACTCTAAAACCTATTCTTCTATTCTTTTTATTCTACTTGTTCATGTATATTCTATCTATGTGTTTATTTCAAGTTCACTTCTAAATTGTTTACTTAAAATGAAATAAACAATTTTCTGCTAACTCAGAATTCTGGTATATAGTATATATACATACATATGTTGAATTTGATGAGTATAATTTTTATGTGATGCTATTAATTTTTTATAATATAATTAATTAATTATATATATAACTTTTTTGTAAAGCTGAAAATTAAATTCTGTTTCTCTGTATTCAATCTTTAAAATAAATATGTAATATGTAATAAAATATGTATTGAGAAAAAGATATATAAATATGTAAAAAAATATATTTATAAAGACCACTATCTCTTGATTACTTTACTGTGTAATGTTTTTGATCGTTACATTTTTTATTGTATTTTTTTTTAATCACAGCAATATTGAACGAATTTTGTGGAAAAAATAAGTTTAAAAAATATAATTTCTACGCGCGTGCGCGAGATTTTTATTTTACGTTATAAATATTGATATTATAGGTTGTAGATGACAATGTCGATCCACAATGGACTTTACTATGGTATTTGAGAAATAAATGTATCCTTTCTGTATCTGATATCTATATGACGTGTATCGCGATGCGCGTATCTCGATGTGAAGTCTAAGTATATACGTATAATCTTGTCATGCATTATGCATGCACAAATATTGAAAGAAGATATTAGCGGAATAATGCAAAAATTGGGATTAGAGTTCATTAGAAATAAACGAACTAAATTAGTTTGTATATAAAATATATCGGGTAATAAATTTTAATAAAGACAGAAATTTATTTTCTTCTTTTGACAATATTATATTGTTTTTAATGTTGCTTTAAACGCAGAATAGTTGATAGAAATTTGTAATTTATCGAATACAAGATTAAATATTTCTTGGCTAAAAATGTTTGACACTATGAAGTTTTAAAATAAATATAAGATATTAAAAATTGACAAAAATGTCGAATACTAAACATAAAAAATACGGCGAGGTGTAGAAGTAGGAAGATGAAAAACAATTATAAGAGTATTAGAAATGTCGAGACACAAATAAAAATACTTTTAAAAGAAGATTCTTAACTCAAATAATTTAGTACACTTAACCGGCACGAAATTGGGTTGTGCAGAAGGTGGTTGTGGAGCGTGCACTGTAATGATATCAAAATTAGACCGTGCAACAGAGGTTATTACGTATCCTTTGCAATATCTTTAAAATCATTTTCTTCAAAATATACATATATTAGATCATCTCATAAATAATATCGCTTTTTGACTCTAACACTAAAAAACTATTAACTAAAACTAAAAAAAAATTAATATTTACGTTTATCTTTAATCATCGTTGTATTGACCATGGTTGTCTATGATCTTTTTTTCATTTTTCAACTAACTAACTTTGATTGCATTTTCAGCAAGTTCTTCAGATTTTGTACTAAGAAACTCATTCAATACTAATTTTATTTGCTCACTATTGTTGAATTTTTTACCAGTGAAAAGTATCAGTGAAGTATATTTGACATTTTCTCACATATAGGATATGTTCATTGTATTATAGTGCTTTAGATGTATTGTTTTTTTAAAATTCGTATAGCATACAATGCCGCAAATGGTCTTCGCTGATGCTCATTTTATAACTTAAAGTAGAAGAATACCGATCTAATTGCCTTAATTTTCCAGAGGATACTGCTGGAATGAAACAGTCGGGAGAATACTCTTAAACTCTTAAGAAACAAAAGGCGAAACTTCTATAAACACATCAGCGAAGCATAATACACACAACATAATACATGATTTATTCAGTAAAGTAAGATAAGACATTACTTATGGGATGACCTAATATTTTCCAGAATAGAATCGCAAATAATAAGTAACTGGATGATGATAGATCATTGAAAGTAATGATGCGCATACTGCTGCTGTTAAATTTCTAATTCCAAAATCATATTTTTATATCCATTCGAGACTTAAGTATTTCTTAATACAAAAATCAACGTGCCAAAGTATTCTGGAATCATGAATAAATATTCGAATCAAAAAAAAAAACTTCTTCAAAATTAAAAAGTTATATATAATGATATATACATAAATAAAACCAAGGGATAATTTTTTCCTTGACCGCTTAATATTTAACAGACATTTAGCAGTAAACGCGTGCTTGACTCCAGTTTGTGCTATGCATGGTCTAGCGGTTACCACCGTCGAAGGTATTGGAAGTGTTAAAACGAAACTTCATCCGGTTCAAGAGCGCATAGCAAAAGCACACGGGTCACAATGCGGTTTTTGCACACCTGGGATTGTGATGTCTATGTACGCATTGCTACGAAACACTCCTAAACCAACCATGAAGGATCTTGAAATTGCCTTTCAAGGTAAAATTATGATCATTTATGCAACGTTGCTGCATACGAAATGTAGTAATTTCAAGTTTCGAAAATAAGATAAATGAAGTAAAATGTATATAGGGATATTGCCTTCAAAATAATCCCTTCGAAATTGTATACACGCATTTTATAATACCATTGGTATTCATATTTCGATATCTATCTGAACCCTTTGGCTTATAATGTTATTGGCAAGTTATAGGTAATTTAAATCTCATAACATTAAAATATTACAAACAATTTGTATCCAATAATCCCCAGTCTTGAAATTTGATATCAAAAACAAAGTTAAAATTGAACTTTGTTTGATTCAAGCGAATACCATCGATAAACTTGCCATCGATTTATTTTGTCCTTAATTCATATCACGAGTGTGCCTCAATTAATCGAATATGTGTTCTATTTATAAGTCTTTTTATTCGAGAGAATAGAAAGAAGTTGTAGCGAGACAAATCAAATCAATAGAGGGATACTACTCGTCTACATTTTTGCTACTTTATTAAAGTTATTCTTGAAATTTTATTAATACATCTCGTATGTTGTTGGACAGTTAATTAAAAATTAGTTATATTATTTATATCATGATTCAAAACTACACTTATTTTTCTTTTCTTTTCTTCTCTCTTGCTTTCTTGATATTCTGTTGCGTGTTTTCTAACTGTATGTATAAAATCTGAGCATTTGAGAAAACTTAAGAATGATTTTAAGAATGGATAATTAACAGACAAGATCTGTGACTTATCCTCTGATTTAATTGTTCTATTTGGTAATAGTTAGAAAGCTGCTGATATTAAATCTTTTTCGAATATTTTTGACTTTTTTGTTCAATTCGCGTGTATATCATCAGTAACAATGACATGTTGTTTCTTTTTTTCCTTTTTCAGAGAAAATACTTCTTATTGATTAGCTTTTATACAGTCTTCTATATTGCCACCTGTCTTTTTACGAAATTAATTTCTCATTTAATTTTTCCTTAATATTGTGCTGTTATTTTGCAGAGCTGTTAAATTTATTATCTGCAGTGCGTTGAACGATCGAAGGCTCGAAGAATTCGTGACTGAAGTTGAAAAAAAATTTCGTAGAAGCAAAAATAAAATTGGCAAGAACTAGGTAAAATAAACCGAGTCAAGTTTTATATAATAGTAATTGAATTTATATACTTTCGAAAGAAAAAATTAATGAATATGAAAAATAATTGTTGCAGACAACATGTTCTTTTATTTAAATGGTACTTACAGAAGTGAACAATATTCTGAAGAAGAAAGATAGCGCCTGGAAAATTTTGTGGATGGACTATGTCTTCTTCATTTTATATAATCGTCTCACGTTGATGATCATTTAATATCAGCTTTCTAACATAGCAATATATAATTATAAATATTATGTAATAAATATAAATAGTAATAATATAAATATTAGTTTTATGATTTCGTAATTTACAATTAGAAGTTTCAATAAAATTTTTATTTTTTTGCAAAAGATATGTTTCTCAATGTCTAAAAATTCATATAAATCAAATATCATTACGATATATTACTTGGTACCAAAGCTATACTATATAATATGACGATTCCTAGGTTCACATTTTCGCGACAAAGTAACGCCGAGTTGGTAGGTAACGTCCTAAATAGCTCCGAGTGTAAAGGACTAATTATAATTTTAAAGAAGATTTTCAGATTTATTTCATATTTTAATTTTAATTTTTGTGATTTTATATATATTTTAATAATAGAAAATACTGTCCCTATATTTCATATTTTTCTACATAAAATTATTATATGTATTTTACTGATTTATTTAAATTTTTTGCTTTATTATTCATATCATTATTATTTTATCATTTTTAATTGACAGTGTGTTTGTAGGAAATTTATGCAGGTGTACTGGGTACCGCCCTATCATAGAGGCTTATAGAACCTTTACGGAAGAATGGGAAACAATGCAATTAATGTCAAAAAGTAATGAAAAATCTTTAACAAATGGAGAATGTCCTATGGGAGAAAATTGTTGTAAAAAGATACCAATAGCAGAACCTACAGAAGTTTTTGATACGAAAGAATTCTGTCTGTATGATCCTTCTCAAGAAATTATATTTCCACCCAAGTTACACGTAAATTATTTATTCGATATTAATATCTTCTAAATTAATCGGTTTGAACACCTGATATATGACTAATATCTCGTTTTCGTTTTAATAAATTAAATAAACTTTTTCTAGATTTCTAAGCACCTAGATGAAGAATACTTAATAATAAAAGGAAAAGATGTCACATGGTACAGACCAAAAACTCTTACTGAGTTATTGCGATTAAAAAATCAATATCCAAATGCAAAAATTGTTGTAGGAAACACAGAGATAGGTAAAATTCACTTACTTATTTAAAAGATTATTTAAATTTGTATATCTTTTTAATATAGTTGGAAAAGTAAGCTAAGTAAGGATACTAAACTAATTGTACATACTTTCAGGGGTTGAAGTTAAATTCAAGTACTTATCCTATCCAGTTCTTATACAGCCTATTTTAATTAAAGAAATGCATGTTATAGAAGAATATCCAAAATTATTGAATGTAGGTGCTAGTGTCACACTTGTTGAGATGGAGAAAGCCTTACGAAATCAAATTGCCATAAAACCTGGTAGATACTCCTATATTATATTTCAAATTTTGTATTGTAAGATATTTAGAGTAATAACTTTGTGGATATATTATAGATTATGTTTTATTATTACTACAGAATACCAAACAAGAATTTTTACTGAAATAATTAATATGCTTCATTGGTTTGCTGGGAAACAAATCAGAAATGTTGCAGTAAGTAATCTGGTCTATTATAATTTCTATATATACATTCTATTAGTTTATTTATTGATCTACTATAATATTTTTATTCTTCGAAATGATTTATAAATTTTTTGCTATGAAATATAACTTCTGAGCTAAGAAGCTTTTTTATTTTTCTATAGGCTGTTGGTGGAAATATAATGACAGGAAGTCCCATATCAGATCTAAATCCAATTTTTATGGCAGCTGGAATAAAACTGAATGTTTCGAGCATGAAGAATGGAGTCAGGCTTATTCCAATGGATCATACTTTTTTTAAGGGCTATAGACAAAATGTTGTTTCACCAGAAGAGATTTTACTTTCGATTCAAATACCGTTTTCCGAAAAAGTACTTTTTTTGAAGTACAAAATTTTGAAGATAATAAAACAATATTATATTATTTATTAATAAATAGTTTACAGTACTTTATTTTCCTATTTTATAGAATCAATATTTTGTTGCCTATAAACAAGCAAGAAGGCGAGACGATGACATTGCTATCGTTAATATGGCATTAAATATATTCTTTGAACCAGAAAGTGACATTGTTAATCAAGCACATCTGGCTTTTGGTGGAATGGCTCCAACGACAGTTTTAGCTAGAAAAACTTGTGACATTATGGTTGGAAGGTATTTTATAAAATTATGCAATATTTATTTTTTAACTATATCTCTCATAAGGAAAATATTAATGTAGAATTGTTTTAGAAAATGGAACACAGATCTTCTAGAAACCGTTTACGATTCATTATTAAACGAACTAGTTTTACCAGATAATGTTCCAGGTGGAATGGTCAAGTATCGTAAATCTTTAACTTTAAGGTATACATATATATATATTTATATTTCAATAATTTTTTCTTCAAGTCCTTGAAAGAGACATTATTTGTATATAACACTTTTGACTTTTACAGCCTATTCTTTAAAGGATTTTTACACATAGCTAAAAAGCTCCAAGTATATTTGCCGAAAGAAATTGAAAGTGCTGCAGAAGGATTTCACACTAAAGAACCAAGGAGTTCACAATATTATCAAGTGGTACCTGTTACTTAGTCTAATTTGACACACTGTTTTATACAATTTTTCTTGAAAGTATATAATTTTATATATTAATATTTTGTTTATTTTGTGATAGGTCCCAAAGGATCAGGAGGTAAATGATTTTGTTGGAAGAACAGTTGTTCATGCCAGTGCATTTAAACAGGCAACAGGGGAAGCAATATATTGTGATGATATGCCAAAATTCTCTGACGAGCTTTATTTAGCTGTAGTTTTATCTACCAGAGCTCATGCAAAAATTTTGAAAATCGATGCAACTAAAGCATTGTCGTTAGAAGGAGTGGTTGCCTTTTATAGTGGGAAAGATTTACCCGAAAAGCAACGATTTTATGGTCCTATAGTTCAAGATGAACAAGTGTTTATTTCAGACAAAGTAAGAATTTTTGGAATATTTAGAAAAAAAGTTAATCTTTTATTCAGAGAAAATATATTTATGTAGAAAGAATTTTGCATAACATATGATTTAATATAATTGAATTACAATTAATCTCAGAATAAGTAAAAAGTAAACATGTTCCTTAAGGTGACAAGTCACGGTCAAGTAATTGGAGCAGTCATAGCTGTTAATCAAGCTATTGCACAGAAGGCTGCTAGAATGGTTGAAGTCGAGTATGAAGATTTACAACCAGTGATCATTTCTATAGAGGTATAATAAAAGTACATAACCAGAATATGTAACTTAAAATTTTGAATTAATTTTTTATCGTAACGAATAAGTTTTGATGTTTTAAAGAAGTATTCTCAAATAATTGTAGGACGCTATTAAACATCGTTCCTTTTTCGAGCAAACACCGAAACGTATAAAAAAGGGAGATGTAGAAAAGGCTTTCGCCGAATCGAAACATATTCTCGAAGGAGAAGTTCGAATAGGAGGGCAAGAGCATTTTTACCTCGAGACAAACGCAACTTTGGTAATTCCCAAGGAAGAAGACGAATTAGAAGTATATTGTTCAACGCAACATCCTTCAGAAATTCAGAAATACGTTTCAGAGGTTTTAAATATTCAAGCTAATAAGGTTGTGGTTAAAGTGAAAAGATTAGGTGGTGGTTTTGGAGGAAAAGAGTCTCGCCCTGCAATACTTGCTTTACCAGTTGTTTTTGCTGCATACAAGTAAATATATTTGCACGCAATAAAGTAATAAAACACAAAATGTGGCAAAACGAAGTTATCTTTAAATTGAATTAACAAAAGGATTTGCATTATGATAATTTACCTTTACAGATTAAGAAAACCAGTACGCTGTATGTTTGATAGAGACGAAGATATTATGATAACTGGAGGAAGACATCCGTTTTTGTTAAAATATAAAGTTGGATTTGACGATAATGGTGCGATTAAAGGAGCACAAGTTTATATTTACAACAACGCGGGATACTCCCGCGATCTTTCTTCGTCAGTATGTTAATATGTATATTAATATTTCCAGAATATTTTATTTATAAAATGTTAGATTGTATTCATATATATATATATATATATTTGTTAGATTGTAGAACGTGCTATGTTCCATTTTGAAAATTCGTATAAAATACCAGCAGCTGATGTGTATGGTTTTATGTGTAAAACTAATATACCGTCAAATACAGCGTTCCGTGGTTTCGGAGGTCCACAAGGAATGTTTTTAGCCGAAACAATGATCAGACATATTGCAGAATATTTAACTAAAGATCCTGCTGAGGTATGATCACAATTTAATACTGTATATAAAAGCATACAATTTTGAATCACTAAATAAATAATCTTAACAGGTTGCAGAATTAAATTTATACAAGGAAGGAGATACCACACATTATAATCAAAAGCTTATTAATTGTACATTGCAACATTGCTGGGAAGAGTGTCTTTTATCTTCAAATTACAATGAACGGCTTGTACAAGTTCAAAAGTATAACAGGTATGTATTTCTAAGTATTGTTTTAGTAAAATACTTTTTCTATGTTTCATTTTTATTTTATATTTCTCATTTAATTTATTTCCATTGTTCTTTTCTTTTTTGTATTCTATAACTTTCTTAAAAAATGCTATAGTTGTAAAATCATGATTGTACTCTGAAGTTTCAATGATACAAAGTATTGACTCTAATAAATACTATTCCAATAGAGAAAATAGGTACAAGAAAAAGGGATTGGCAATAGTTCCAACCAAATTTGGTATTTCTTTCACTGCACTGTTTTTAAATCAAGCAGGGGCACTTGTACATGTTTATACAGATGGTTCTGTATTAATTAGTCATGGTGGTGTTGAAATGGGACAAGGTTTACATACAAAAATGATACAAGTAACTTCTATTTATTTTTCTATTTTGATTTCACTTAAATTATCATTCTCATTTCTTATATACTCTTCACAAATTTAATAGTTTCTAATCATTTCATATTTAAAAATTTTATTCATTTTGTTATTCATATTATTACTGACATTATTACAAGTAATATATTATATTATATCATAATATATTATATGATATTTGTTTTCAACACATTACATATTACAGCTCCTCCATTTTCTATTTAATATTTAGGTAGCAAGCAGATCACTGAAACTGAAACCAGATAAAATACATATAATGGAAACTGCTACCGATAAAGTACCAAATACATCTGCTACAGCAGCTAGTGCTGCTTCAGATTTGAATGGTATGGCTATTATGGTACGTAAAAGTGATTTGTCTTCTTTCAATTTACTTTCAACGTTTTTTGCTTATTTCTTCTATTCTTTTACTCCTATTTAAAACTTTGATATTATGATAATCTATTTATTACTCATTACTTATAATCTATATACATATTTGCTTTCTATTGCTTTTCCTCACTTAAATTTCGATCTTTGCGATACAAGTAACATAATATACTTGCAATTAAACAATGATTTTAAACGTTGTAAAAAATTTCAGTATGCTTGTAACGAAATTATGAAACGACTAAAACCAGTGATAGATAAAAACCCAAATGGAACATGGGAAGAGTGGATAAAAACAGCTTATTTTGAAAGAATTAGCCTTTCCGCTACCGGTTTTTATAAAACTCCTAATATAGGATACTCATTCGAAACTAACACAGGAAATCCATTTAATTATTTTACATATGGTGTTGCGTGTTCTGAAGTAGAAATTGATTGCCTGACTGGAGACCATCAAGTAAATATATTTCAAGCTACTTATAGATATCAAAAGGAAATTGTACATGTTAAAATGTACTTCAATATAACTATAAATTACTAATATCTAAATATTGATATTCGTATATAGGTATTGCAAACTGATATTGTAATGGATTTAGGAGAAAGCATAAATCCTGCAATTGACATAGGACAAATTGAAGGAGCTTTTGCTCAAGGATATGGTCTTCTTATGCTAGAAGAAATGGTATTTCTCAGAACTGGAGCCCTTGCTACTAGAGGTCCAGGTGCATATAAGCTACCTGGTTTTACAGATATTCCCGAAATATTTAATGTATCCTTATTGAAAGGTGCCTCAAATCCTCGTGCTGTTTACTCATCCAAGGTAATATATTCTTAAGAGAAACCAAGAATTTGATTTATATTTATCATTTCTCATTTTTTATTGTTATTGTTACTGTTAAGAACGACAAGGTATTGGTCATTTTTCGAATTTCCCAAATTGTTGGCAATGTCCCAGCCGTTTAGCAGGTTTAGCTCGTCTTATCCCTTTTTCTATTCTGTTATTCATCTTCAGTCGCCTACCATGGTCGGCAATTTCTGCTGTGGTCAACAACAGCACTCCATTAACGGTATTTTCATCGTCTGCTCATCAAGGATTCGACGAAAATTATTTTTTCAAGTTTGACCGCCGTTGAACTTCAATATCATCCTTGATGAAGATGATTTAGATCGCTGCGTGTTTAAAATCTCAAATCCACTATGCTCGCAGAGTGATCAATTCAATTCCTGGATATTCAAGTCGAGTATTGTTATTCATAAATTAAACGAATTTTTTCACCGCGTTTGGCATTGAACTTTGCAACTTATTATTTCACTTAATCGCGATAATGGTTACACACGCTCATATCTGCATTCGCATTTGTAGTTAAGGTTTCTTGTTAAAGTAATGTAGTTTCAATTTCAAAGCAAGTATTGAGAATCAAACTGTGTTCCTGTCAGTTTATGTTCATAATGTCATTCGTTTCTTATTATTTGTTCGTTCCTAATCCTTATAGATTTCTAAAAAATTATTATTATTTTAGGCTGTAGGAGAACCACCACTATTTTTAGCATCTTCCGTGTTCTTCGCAATAAGAGAAGCTATTAAATCTGCTCGTCAGGAATATGGTCTCAAAAATTACTTTCAATTAGACGCACCTGCAACTGCTGCCCGTATTCGACTAGCATGTGTTGATGAACTTACTTCAAAGGTGAATTGCATATTTTGTATAAAAATATTTGATATAAACTCATTGAGAATTTCGTACTTATAGTTGTTTAATTTATACGGGAAAAACAATAATTTATATTTATATATTTTATGTTACAGATTGCAGAACCAGATGTACAACGTCAGTGGAATATTATTCCATAGAAATATTTTGATGAACTAGACTAACTAAAGAATAAATACTATCAATTTTGTTACTGAATTTTATTACATTGTAAATGTAGAATAAGTAATAGTTTTAAAAGACTTGTTACACACAGAATGTACTAATTTTATTAATGTTAATAAAATTAATGAAATTACGTTTTTTAGGCAATTTTTTACTTTACTAAAACCGCGTAAAAAAAACAAAATTAAAATTGCGATAGCAACATTAGCGTATTATTTGTTATATAATTCGTAATTGTATCACATATAACAATGCAATTAGTAATTATATATCAAACAATATGATTGCCCAAGTCTCACCACGAGAAGATGCTGCGAATGGAGACCCACCCTATCCGCGTCCCATCCACCCTCCTTTTACGCAAAAAAATCAAAAATTTATTTATCATCAAATAAATACTCCTTTTGGTGTCCGTTTGCACAATGTTCAAAACAGTGTTCAAAATAAAGAACAAGCGAAGAAACATGGGACGCACCATAGATGCTGCGCTGTCCCAGCGAATATGATAACAGGGAGACTAACATCAGGCAGGAACCGTTGAAAGGCCAATGGTATAAATGGAGGTTGAGAAAAATCTGTTACAAAACAAAACTCGATGAGTGATTGCTGACTATTTGAAAAGTTAGAGATAATGAAAACTGAAGGTTTATTAACTTTAGTAACTTTAGTAATAATAAAGATTGAAATTCTAATAAACTTTGATAAGTATAAAAATTGAAACTCTAATATAAAAGTTTAAAATCTAGAAATAAAGAATCTAATGATTTCTGAAATATGTTAGTCATTTGTTTCGTAATTTTGTATTAAGACATTAACACATATTTTATTTTAATGAAAAAATAAGCACAGAAAATGCTAACCCTACAAATTTTCAATCAAATTGTATTTCTTAATTGATGGTGATCAAAGAAAAATATACAGAGTAGACATAATTAAAGTGAACGGTGTCCAAGGGTGTCCAACGGTGTCTAACGGTGTTCCACGGTGTTCCACGGTGTCCAAAGACGTCCCACGATGCGATCCAGTCCAGATCATCCAAAATTCTTTTCGCAGCTTTTGGAAACCCAAACTGGACCAACGGTGCCCCACGTTGCAGTCCAACCAAGATGATCCAAAATTCTATTGGAGGCTTTTGGAGATCCAAACTGAACAAACGGTGTCCCACGACGTCACACGTTGCAGTCCAGTCTAGATCATCCAAAATTCTTTTGGCGGCTTATGGTGACCCAAACTGGACTGGTGCGTAGTTCTTAGCTTGGTATCGTTTTCCAAAGATTTATCAGCTGATTAACATTTGGAAAACGATGCCAATTACCGGGTCTCACCACGAGGAGGTGACTACGCAAGAGACCCGCCCATGAGTTATTTAACATTATGCATCGGTCTCGACATTCAACCTATTGGCAAGAATGTCGAGTTCTGACTCTATTTATCATGGGCCTGCGTAAAGAGATAGTTATTTCGTAGCCTAACCGCGAAACATCTATCTCCTACGCAGCAGTTACACGAGTATTTACAAACGTAAAACAAAGCTTATACAACGCAATATCTATCTCCCACACAACGCAACATGTATCTCACACACAACGATTACATGGATCAGTACAAACATCGTACAATAATTCGCAACCCTATCGGCAACATTCCGTATAAAAGACATATTTGTCTAACTTGCAACGAAAGAAAAAAGATGAGGCTACTATGGAAAAAGGAGCCCCAACAATCAGACGATGAAAGAAACACCGCGGCGCCCGCGGAACGAACGAAATCGCGATCTCTCGAAAGAACTAACAAACCTACGTGACGTACCCCCGTGCACCAGATAACCCTAAGGTTCAGCGGAAAGCCCAAGCATTGACCTTCGCTCGATTCCTGTCACCTCACTTGCAACTTATCACGGTCGATGGCACCGACCCATGATACCAGTGATCTAGCAAATGGGCCTGCAATTTAACACACTCCAACTGAACAAGCGACAGCCCGGGGAGGGACCGCTGATCAGGATTACAAAGGCAAGGCCCCAACTGAACAGTGGGGTCCACCCCCGCGGGTTTGCCACTTGAACAGAATTACGGAGGACGTTAAATGCAGGTCCCTGTCCAAGTACCGAAGTACCAATCGGACAGTATTGCGATTCAGGTATCACCAGCGCGATGACAACTCCCGCGATTCGCGG